>NC_033798.1:14226311-14232788 GCF_001876935.1 Asparagus officinalis
ATGGAGACCCGCCAATTAAAAAGCGGGAAATCTAACGGAAGGTCGAGAGATTTAAAGAGGAGGAGAAAGGGAAAAAAAAAACCCTTGAATTTATTGGAGAAAGGGGAAGGATTAAGGAAGCGGTTAACGATGATAAATGAGTGATTAAATAAATGAGGAGTCTTGAGTTACCGGAGGTGATCGGGCACTGAAGAAGAGAAGCGATGGGTTCGAGGAGACGACAAATGGGACTATTTTGTCCTTGGAAGTCAAGCGGCTGGGTAAACGTGTCTGAGAGTCCAACGGATCGAATCTTTTAGGACTTATTTGCAGTTTTATGCCTTAAAGTTCATGTTTATTTTTAGGGAAATTTGCTTGGAGCAACTCAAAACAAATTGAGTTATGCATCCTACTCCCCAGCCCCAAAATCATTACACCCAAGACATTTTACAAAAATATAAGTGTAACTAAGCCCCCAAAGACTGTATAAACACACATGCCCAATGAACTCTTTCCCAAGACGAGACCAAGCATTATGTTCCCTTTCTCCTCTCTCTACCTTTAGCCCGAACCTTTCTTGAAAGCCCAAGAAATACGTCCTCTACGAATCTCTATGCGCCTCCTTCAGCTCAACCCTTCCGCAATTCTTTTGGCGCAAAGTACTCTCGCCCGATGCCCCAAACGTCCACATCCGCCGATGCCGCAACTCCTGAGTTCCACTCCTACGCGCCACTCGCTGAGCTCCTATAGTCCTCTTCCACTCACTGCCCACCTCTCGCACCGCACGTCCCCGACCGGCATCGGGCATCTCCGTCCCGTGAAACCCCATCGCATGGAAAGGACCACGGTTTCCTCTTTTTGCTGCGCCCCACATACCTAAACCCCTTCCCCCGCTGCGATTGAAATCGAGGCTATCATCGTTACGCTGCATCTTTCAAAACCGCCCTTCGCGGATAGGAATTTACCCGCCTTGGAGGCTGAACCTCTGACGACGATCTGTCCAAAGCTCTTAAAACCGCTGCACTCTACCCTCATCTTGCCTGTATGCTCAGCTCTTCGCGCTCTTATGATCGAGCTTCTCTTCTTCTATCCCTCACTCCTCCTACACCAGACCCCCCTTAGAGTTCATCGCCCTCGGCATCCGACCGCCCTCGGGTCAGTTCCATGGCGTGCTCAATCTCGGCCTTGTCATGGTCCCGCACGTGCCTCTCCATCAAGCACGGCCTCCACTCCGACCCCCACGTCGTCACCTCCATGCTCTATGCTTACGCCTCGGCCGGCTCCCTCGATTCCACTCACCAGCTATTCGACGAATTGCCGCGCAGAACCACCGTCACCTGGAACGCCCTCATCTCCTGCTTCTCGAAGCAATCCTCCTTCGATCAGGAGCAGGGGCTGCGCTTATTTCACAAAATGCTCGGTTCCTGTGGCCCACCACCTAATGCCGACACATTCGTGGACCTGTTGCATCGGCACAAGATTTTTGGTAGCTGAATACAAGAGAGTAATTCAGAGAACGGGTTAATGGAGAAATAGAATGAGTGTGTAGCGATTTTAGTGAAGAAACATTATACAACGAAATGTGAAGAAAAGAGAAACAAAATAATAGAGTGTAGTTATGCTACAACTAAAAGACAAGAGTATATATTTTTACTCTTATCATATTGCTTTGTTAACTCTTTTTCCCCCAATTATGTAGTCACATCACATAATTACTTCAGTTTTGATTGAATCCACTTTCATCAACTGGTAGTTCTTTGTAATGCTACGGTGTACTTGGACTTGTGACTTGCTTTATCAAATTTATCATATCATCAAATTTGATATTTTATTACTATTTTGAGAAAGTTTTACTCAACAATTTTATAAATTTATTATCGTTTCATTCTTGTTTATCTCCTATATGTGCCAAAAGAACCTTAATAGAGCTTGTCGTCGACGCCAGGAAATCGCCATTCTTGAAGGATTCAAAGAATTCAAGTGATTGGCACAATCTGCAGGGGGATTTTGCACGTGGTTACAGGGGTGGAATGGTGAAAAGGGAGAGTTTGAGTTGAAGGTGAAGAAGAGTGTTGGGTTAGTGAATAAGAGTTCAGAGTATTTGAAGGACGAGTTGTTGATTCCTGGGTCTTGGTGGGTTGAGAAGAATAAGGAGATGGGGAGCGTTGTTATATTTCTTAGTTATTCAAGGTTAAATGGGAAAATGAGGGATTGGAATATATATGTATCACAGTTAACCGAAAATGTAACATGTCAGAACGCTATGTGACAAATAAGCATATCATGTGATATTTCAATGTTATATGTATCACAGTTAACCGTAAATGTGATATTTTGGTGTTGTATGTGATATTTGGGTATTATATGTGATATTTGGGTGTTGCTTGTGACAGTTGTTGTTTATACGTGATATTTGGGTGTTGTATATGATATTTAGGTGTTGTATATGATATTTGGGTATTGCTTGTGATATTTGTTATTTATACGTGATATTTGGATGTTGTATGTGATATTTGGGTGTTGCTTGTGATATTTTGGTGTTGCTTGTGACATTTGTTGTTTATATGTGACACATTCACTATCAACAAATTACAGCCAAATATCACAAATTATAGCCAAATATCATAAATTACAGTCATGTGTCACGTATAAATAACAAATATCACAAGCAACACCTAAATATCACATACAACAAATATAAGTCACATCTAATAAAGTCATTCCACATATGCTTATTTGTCACATGATATGCTTATTTGTCACATGTAGAATGACTCTATTAGATGTGACTTATATCATATACAACCCACGGTTAATTGACATATCACATGATATGCTTATTTGTCACATGTGGAATGACTCTATTAGATGTGACTTATATCTGTTGTATTGATATGCTTATTTGTCACATGTGGAATGACTCTATTAGATGTGACTTATATCTGTTGTATGTGATATTTGGGTGTTGCTTGTGACATTTGTTGGAATGACTCTATTAGATGTGACTTATATCTGTTGTATGTGATATTTGGGTGTTGCTTGTGACATTTGTTGTTTATACTTGACACATGATTGTAATTTATGATATTTGGTTGTAATTTTTTGATAGTGAATGTGTCACGTATAAACAACAAATGTCACAAGCAACACCCAAATATCACAAATCAGATCTAAATATCACATATAAGGTAAAACTGCCACATGTAAGATTGAATTGTCACATATAACATTGAAATATCACATGATATGCTTATTTGTCACATTTGCGGTTAATTGTGATACATATATGTTCCCTCATTTTCCCATTTAACCTTGAATAACTAAGAAACATAACAAAACTTCCAAATTAAACTCTAATTGGATCAAAAACATCCTTACAAATGATTTTAACCCATCAAACAAAAATACGTCATGAAGGTACAATCCCAATCCACTATCCCATTTCCTTCGTAGAACCAATCTACAGCAATGTGCAGTAAAAACAATGAATTCAAAACTTGAATTTAAAGCAAACAAATTTAAAAGAAAACAAAAATCATCTTTTGTTCTCCTTCTCATCATCATCATCAATAGCAGAGCCTCAAGAACTGTGCAGATTCTGATCGGACGAGCTCGAGTGAATCTGCATCATCCAAGCCCACACATCTGCCTCATTGCCTTCTCAACCTCCTCCTCATTCGATTTGCTCTCCGAGCCTGCAACCTCTCTGTTCAAATGGACACAACCTCCATGTTCAAATGGACTACCTCCTTCAAGAACCCGACCTCCAGTGCGGATCCTTCACGACCTTCACATATGATTTAAGCAGTAAGTTCTACCCATAACATCTCAGACTCCCTTTGCAAGGCTTCAATATTCCAGCATATCTATAAAAATATCTGTAAAAATATCACATAACACTTAAACTGTAGCATATATAACTGGTAACAAGAATATATTACACAGAATATAAAAATATCATATAACAGCAGCATATGTCACACAGAATACCAAACTATCACATAA
Organism: Asparagus officinalis; assembly: GCF_001876935.1. NCBI lineage: Eukaryota > Viridiplantae > Streptophyta > Magnoliopsida > Asparagales > Asparagaceae > Asparagus > Asparagus officinalis. The sequence goes on from NC_033798.1 coordinate 14,230,296, forward strand.
TAGCAGCATATGTCACACAGAATACCAAAAATATCAGATAACAACAGCATATGTCACACAGAATATCAAAATACCACATAACAGCAGTATATGTCACACAGAATATCAAAATATCACATATAGCAACATACGTCACACAGAAACCAAAATGTCACATAGCAGCAACATATATCACACAGAATACCAAAATATCACATAATAGCAATATAAGTCACACTGAATACCAAAATACCACATAACAACAGAATATATCACCCAAAATGCCACTATGTCACATGAGAAGGGGTAGTCATCAAAGATGATTGTATCTGATGTGAATCACCAAGAACCTCACTTTTTTATTTCCAATTTCTCTATTGCTTCCAAGCTATGGGTCCCAATTGGTATTGGTTTATCACTAGATAGATTATCTATCTCCAATGAATCAATCTTGTTGTCTCTTACACTATTGCAAATTCTTGAATCCATGCAGTTCACAAATTAATCTACAAAACTATGTTTTCCCATCTCTAATAGTTCCACCAGATACAGAAGTATGACCCTTCCTAGGCGGCAATGTGGTGGAAGAGGCGGTGGAGGAGCAGCACGATCTCTGACGGAGGCAGCGGTGAACTTCGACAGAGGCGGCGGTGAACTTCGACGGAGGCGACGATCTCCGACGATGACGGCAGTGAGCTTCGATGAAGGCGGCGAACTTCAGAGAAGAAGCACGGGTTTGGGGCCGATTTTCTGATGAGAGAGAGAACGGGGGTGGGGGTTTTTGGCTCTTCGTGAAAATAAATGGGGGGAATTTTCCCTCCCTTGTACGAGTGGGGAAAATTTGGGGGTGGGGGTTGGCGGCGCGGATAAATAAAGTAGCGTCATAAAAAATATAAGTTTTAGCGACGTCAAGTACATACGTTGGGAAAAGAACACTTTTAGAGACGTTAGTCTAATACGTCGCGATAAATGCACACTATTAGCGACGCTAATCCTAAAACGTCGCTAAAAAGCTATAATTTTACCGACAAAAATAAAAAAACGTTGGGAAATCCATACACTTTTACCGATGCTAAGTTAAAACGTCGCAAATAATATACACGTTTAGCGACGCTAATTATAAACGTGGGGGGAAATATATGTTTTGCTGACGCTAACTAAAATCGTCGGGAAAAACATAATTTTTGGCGACGTATTTAACTATGCGTCGGGAATAAGCGTCAGGAAAAGTACAATTTGTTGTAGTGCTTCACAATATAAAACCTCTTTCTTTCCATGGATAACCTGAAAAACATAGAGTTCAACAAGCTCGAGTCAGCCTATTAACAAAAAAATAGCCACGAGAGCTTGACGATGAGCTGCTCCTTCAGATTTATTGAAAATTGACGAGTTCATACCCTCAACAGGTAATGCGAAACAAGGAAGACCAATTAATATTGCAGTCTATTCGATTTTTACAAACTAGTGGAAGCAGACTTATTGTAAAAATCGAATAAACTGCAATATTTACAATAAATCTATTCGAATCTACAGACACCAGTTCAAATATGTAAAAACAAGGAAGACCAATTCAACTAGTCTATTCGATTTTTACAATAAATTTGCATACACTAGTTCAAATCTGCAGACACCGGAAACTAGTGCCCTGTTTGGATGGAGGGTAGAGAGGGGGAGGGGAAGAGAAATGAGGCTTTCACCTTGTTTGGGAGTTTTTTTAAGGAGGGTAGAGAGGAGGAAGGAAGGGGAAAGGAGGGTAAAATTGCTTGGTTTTCTTTCCCCCCGATTTGGGCGGTAGAGGAGGTTAAAGGAGGGTAAAGGGGTGTAATGACATTCTTACCCTCATCAAAACAAATAAAAGGGCTGATGTGTTATTAGTATAATGTCATTTATGTAAATTTACATATATTTACTTCCTTTCACCTTCATTCACCTTACTCAACTCCCAAACAACATATTACAATTCTCTTCCCTTCCCTTCCCGTTGTTTACCTTTCCTTCCCTTCCCTTAGTAAACTCCCAAACACACCGTAGAGCATAGTAAAGAAGTGAGTAAATTAGCTATAGAAATGCAAACCAGTGGAAGCTTCCATTAAAAACTAAAACAAAAAAACAAAAGCACCCAAATAATTCTACATCTGCCTCTGTCAATTATTCAAACAACAGGAACCACTATATAAAGCACACATCAAAGCTCACATTAAGTCCAAGATCAATCATTATTCACATCAAGTCCAAGATCAATCGTGATTCAAGCAAGAATGAAAAGGAGATTTTTATAGATAGACAGAAATTGTAGTGATCAGCAATGAAAGGAGCTGATTCACCTGAAAATGTCATGTCAGAGTCGGGGCTGGGGTTAGGGGTGAGACTCGGGGGCGACGACGGTGTCGTATTTTTATAGATAGACAGAAATTGTAGTGATCAGCAATGAAAGGAGCTGATTCACCTGAAAATGTCATGTCAGAGTCGGGGCTGGGGTTAGGGGTGAGACTCGGGGGCGACGACGGTGTCGTG
>NC_033798.1:14232798-14253882 GCF_001876935.1 Asparagus officinalis
CTCAAGATCGGTCAGCGCAGTTGAGGGATCTCGAGAGAGATCGTGAGCGGGGCGTCGGCGGTTTCGTGGAGGAGTCGGGTTAGGGGGAGACTAGGGGGCGGCGTAGAGAGATCGAGAGATTGAGGATTTGGGGGTTTTGGAGGGGGATGAAGGATGGAGTTCAATTTTGGGGGTCTGAAAAAAGGCTGGCTTCTTCTTGAAGAGAGAAGAGCTTTTGTTGAGATCGGGCGAGCTTTTTTTTAGAAAAGGCCCTTGCACGGCGCAAAGGGGAAGCGCTGGGCCAAGCACTTCCCAATTTTCTTAATAATATAGTACTATATATACTATATATATATAAGTATATATATATATAATATATATATATATATATATATATATATAGTATAATATATACTATATGAAGAGAGGGAGAGAGAGCAGAAGAAGAGAAAACGGAGTGAAGCTGGCAGCGTAGGAAATTCTACGGCTGCAAGTGTATGACATGTGCCCCACACCGATAGTGACTAGTAGGGGGCTCACATGTCATACACTTGCAGGGCGTAGGAAATTTACCTAACGCGCCAGCTCACCTCCGCGTTTTTTCTCATATATATAATATATATATAATATTATATATATATAATAGTATATCTATTATAGTATTATATATATATTATACTATATATATATATAAGTATAATTTGATGGTAATATGTAACTTAATGAGGCTCTATTACGGTTCCATCTTAAGATGCACCTTCTTGGTTGCGGAGAAAATCCGTTTCTTCATTGATGTCATTGTGCATCTCAAAATAAGTCGTACATTTTGTTAAAAGATACCGGTCTTTTTTAGATTCCCGGTTACAACGAAATCAAAAAAAAATAAAAAAATTTACCAACTTTCTCCTGTGGTGACAAATCGCCGAGCTCCTGTTTGCGTCGCGTCACGCCCTTTGTGGGGTTCTCTTTGCAGCCAACAGCCGGGGTTTATGCCGTGGACCACCGCGCGATCTAGATCACCGGTGATTACCGATTTGACGGGTATTATTCACCCCGGAAGGGTAATATCGCCGGAGGCGATTAGTGTCACATAAGGAAATAATCGCTCATGGCATCTCCGGGATCTAAGACGCAAGCTTAGATCCGAGTGTGATCTCGTGTAGATCTCAGATATCTTGTCCCTCTCTCGTAAACTCCTGCCTTTTTTTGTGACGTGGAATGCTCAGCACGGAGGATCAGATCTGGAATGTCCAAGTTTCAAGGTTCTTCAAAACGTCTAAGCGATGATCTTCAATCGCGGGCAAGAGTTTCGGCTGCTCAAAGTCTAACCTTTTTAAAATGAACAACCTTGCCTATTTATAGGCTCTCGTTTGCTGTGGCCCTGGCGCACCGGAAGCAGTGTGGCGCCATCTATGGGTGGCCGGGCACTGGGCGCGAGATGCCAATCGCATGGGTGCTCGGCTTAGGCCCGAGCGCACCTATGGGCTGGCTCAGTCTTTTTGTGCCGAGCCCCCACTTAGGCGGTTGTTTTCCGTCGTTTTTTGTTCGTTTTGTTCCGTTCTCCTCGTTCTATGCCTGTGATTTCGGTTGAATGATAGACTCTGGTTTGATTTATGCGCAGACTTGAACTCGTTGACCTGATTTGGCGTAAGTGCGGATTCGTTGATTTGGCAAGTAATACCACTTCTGAGTTTGAGTCCGAACCCGATACTTGATTCGGTCGGTGATTCACCGAGTCTCGCTCTTGGTTTGGATGACTCGTTGACTCCCGAACCGTTGCTTGATTCCGCACGCGCGAATGTTCATTCAGTTGCTACGCGTGCGATTCGTTGAGACACTTGTCGCGCTCGTCACTCGAATGGTTGTCGAATCATCGCGCGAGGTAATGGCAGAGGGACTTTATAAGACAATTTTACATGCGCTACAGATACCCTGTCCAAGTATTGTCAGCCTCGTTCTTTTATAGAAGAAGTCTGAATACTTTGGACATGATTCCCTAACCTTGCGGACTCGTGTAGACAGGGTTGACCTTGGAATTGCTTCTGTTCTTGATTCGCTTTAATCCTTCATGGGCGGCGGGTGGGCATTCGGTGCTTTGTCTGAACATAGTCTAAAAGGGTTTCGGTGCTGCATTTATTGCTCTGAACCGTTGTCGGGATTTCGAATTTGAAGTCGTTTCCGTAATTTTCTGATTTAGGGCTCGTGCCTCGTTGGGTTCAATCATAGCATTGACCATCGATTGTTGGCGTTCGCGAACGCGTGTTCGCGTGCGTGTTGTTGATTATCCTAGAATATTTATGAAAACATTCTCCAGGAACTTCTCAATGACAATTAGGAACAGTTTTACTCATTATACCTTATCTGGAGTATTTTCTGTGCCCAAATGAACGAACGCGGTCTGACATGGACTCCAAAAAGTTCAGTATTAGCTCCAAAATCCCGACTCTCCGATCATATGGAGAGGATAATAAATGAATGGGCTTAATGCGTCGTCGATTGAAGTCGTTTCGACACCGTGTTCATCTGAATTTGATCGGTTCTAAAACGCGGTCGGTCCGTTCAAGGTCTCGTTTGCGTTCAAGGGCCGGTTACAACCCTACAAAAGGGTTTTTTTTTCTTTTGCCTGCACGCTTAAGGGCGCGGCCACTCCTCTCCTCCTTTTTTTTTTTGATTCCTTCCCTCGAGGCATGCTACCGTTTCTCCCTGCAATCAACTTGATAACGCGTCTTAGATCTAGCATTCCTTTGGATCTGTTGACTGAAATCCGACTCGAACTTCTCATTTTTAGAATTTCTCATCAGGCCCCTCGAGCGCCTCAGTGGTTCGAGCACTTTTTAAGGTCTAATGTTTTATTGGATTCTCGAGCTTCCCTCGGTATATGCTTCCATAAATTTTAGGCATTTTTTTATGCTCGTATATTTAATATGTTATGAACTTGTGGGATTGCATGCGAGGGTTAGGAATTATGATTTGACTGCCTGCGAGCTTATCTTCTAGGGGAGTAGAAATTGCAGATAAAAAGAGGATTTTTCTAGATCTGACCTCTGATGTTATTTTGTAGTCATTATGTCGCGAGGTCTTGAGAGGTCGTCCGACATCGCTGCATTCGTGCTGACAGGTGTGCTTCCTTCATGACTGGTGAGCTTTTTTTCTTTTGCATATTCGAAATTTTGACAAATTGAGCCGCTCTTTTTTTCTGAAATTGCAATTGGTGCTTTTAAACCCCACGTTGTTCTCCTTGTGAGCAATCGGTGAAGCAGGCCTTGATTCTCCTTGGTGGGATCGACGCTTTAAAGCATAGAAATTTCTCAAATTAACGCCTGTGTTTATTCTGATAAATTGCAATTGGGTCTCTTTAACACCAGCGCTTGTTGCTCCTTGCTGGGCAAGTCGCCCCGAGACCAATTGATTCATACACCTTTAGTGAGCGATCGACGCTTTAAAATGGGTATGCTGTGTCAAAGACCATATTCTCAAATAAAAGGGGGGCGCTTCTTGACGCTGATTGGTGTGTTATAAGGCAGGGATATTATGTGCGATATGGCCTATCTTATATAAATGCACAACTGTGGCCAATCGTCTCGGGCATTATAAGGTAATGGACTCTAGTCTTACCGATTTGTAAGAATGAAGTTCCATTTCTTTTATACATGAATTAACAAACGACTTAATTGTTGTTTCAGTGAGTATCCTTCGCGGAGCCTTTTCATTCGCTATGCGGTGGAATGGACGTCGTGCACGAATATTATTCGACGTCATGAATTGATTTTTCGCGCGATTCTCATTTGCTTCCGCCAGTTTGTTCGCGGGCACGTCAGACAGACGTGCCCAAGTGGTGAAGGAAGTGGACATCAGTCCGCTTCGTCAAGCTGATGTACAGATTGCGGGCAGCCCTTCGTGTAAGGATAGGCTCGTTCCGTTAGTCTCTGATCAGGAAACTGATTCTTGTTTGGGCAGATTCTGCAGAGATCCGATGCACATTTATCGCGCGAGCAGTGCTTCATAAGACTGCAGTAGTTTCGCTGATTTGCTGAAGATTCTCGACATCGTTCTTGTGACTGAGCTCAAGGCGTCAGGCTGTGAACACGGGAGGATGTCGTGGCGTTTGACAGAGGAAGCATGAGAGCGTTCACTACGGGCTAATTATCATCAGGACAGTTCCTGGTTCGAGCAGAATCACATTGTTGGACCTGCGTCCCTGGAGTAACTGGGGCTAGATGCACCGCCCCGTAACGATTCTTGGCTCTGCTTCCACTTTGAGGAATCGCCTCGCTAACTAGGCGGGAGATGCCTGCGGCGCGCGCCACAAGATTAATGGTTGCGTCCATTTCTTGACAAGTTTTGGTGGGCTCGTTGACAGTAAGCAGTCTGAGCCGATGGAGGCGAGGAGCTTGGCAAGCGCTTGCGGTCTTTTATACAGGCCATTCGCCCACGCTGCATGTTTTACCTGTTAGTGGGCGAAGGCAATTTCTGTTGCGCCTTGAAGAGCTTTTAAAATCGGATTCGAATACGCTTTCTGACTCAGGACACGGAGAGTTTGGGCTTGCTCTCGAAAAGGAAACATGAGATGCATAAGATTTCTGGGCTTGCCCATGGGTCAGATGTTATATCAGGAGTATTTCCCTCGCAACCATGAATTGAGTCGGCTGAAGAATCGAATGCCCGACCGTTATGGAGACCTTATGGGACCTCACTGTCCACTATCACATTGCTTTTGGCGGGCATGTCTAGGCCGCTTAGCCGAAGAGGACCAAATCAAATGTGAGCCTGAAGGCAGTTTGCGCATCTTATTTGTTCAGCGAAATTTGGAGAGCAATTGCTGGCGAAACCTATTTTCGTGAACTGGCACCGCTTACTAGTCCTTTAAGGTCATATGATTTGCTGAAGAAGGTTGACGGGTTCTCGCATCCTATAACCACTAGGCAGTCCTGAAAAGTGGAGCGGTTTCTTGCAGGGACCAGTTCAGATTATTTTTATTCATGGCGACTGTGCCGATTCGTCGATGACCGCTTCTTGCCGGTTACCTACTCGCTATCTGGTTAAAGAAATGCGTGGTCCGTATCAGTCTGGTGACCTCTGCCACTGAAGAATGCTCTAACCCTAAGCGGTTCAACTTGCGGCTACAGGAAGGAAGCTTTCCCTTCTTCGATGATGGTGGGCTACAATTCATCGAGGCTCGACAGATTTCCGGTGCTTTTACACGGAGGAGGAAGACTCGCACGACTCAGATTCCTACCACTAAGGGGAGCTTCGTAATATTTTATTTGATGGGCTTGGTTCGTCCCTTCATCGTTCTGACAAGGAATGTCGGTACCGCATGCCCAGGAGACTCTGTCCCTTACTACAGCTGCTTGATGAATGGCGAGTGGGAAGGCGAGGATTCTCTGAATGATCAGGGGCAGCTAACAAGGTCCACAAAGTGTTGGGCGTTTCCTACTTGTTCCGCGTTCGTCCAGCCGGTATGAGCGAATGTTTGATTGATGAGGAGAAGCCGAGGAGTATCGCACTATTAGATATCGCTGCTTTAATTGCTAGTGAACATCAGGCCGGGCTACCTGACTTTCGGGTGGGGAATCAGTGTTTTATCAGAGGCGCATATCTACCCTGAGCAGATTAAGTATCGCATCAGTTGGTTATGACCAGAGCTTTATGATTCGGAACCCGCGCCAGCAGCTTCGGGCGTCAATGGCCACGGTTTGGTGGAAGGGTTCGTGCATGGTTGTAGGACCGTTACAGGCTTGGGCACTGGTGCTAAGTTTAGTTCTCGGTGTTGAGCGCAGTTGAAACTATCAGCTTTCTTTGAGCTCAGGTTGGTTGTTAGCAAGCTAATAAAAGGACTGTCGCCTTGTGAAGCCTATTTGAAGAGTTGGTGGCCTGAAGAAGGCCTTCATATTGATTCTCATGTGATTCGGGATGGTGGCTCGGTCACAGAGGGCGCGGGGCAAGACGCGCGCCGACTTGATTGCAGAAAAGTCATAGGGCGCTTTAGTTCTGGCTGAAGAGGCTTTAGGCGGGATCCTTTAAGACTACGAGGCAGAATTTCGAGCGAGGGTAGTCACCCATCTTTCTTCTGCATTTTCGAATTGCCAGTCGCTGACCACTATCTGATATTTCAGGTTACATAGCGAAAAGTGAAGAAAGGAATTCCGTCCTTTTTTGCCGGCGGGCTAAGACCTTCGACTACTGTCCGTTGCTGAATAGGCAGTAAGAGATTAGCTCATAAGATCGGCCTACAGATTCGCGTGAGGCATCTGAAGATGGAGCTGGGCTTGGTGATGATCGCTGCTAGCGACAGGGTAACATCTAACCTATAGATCATTCTCTTGATGCGTTTAGATTTTTAGGCTCATGCTTTCCCATTCGCAATGCAGGAAGAGCGCGAGGAAGGGGAGATGAGTTTCGATATGCCTACTCCTGCATGAGTTTGTATTTCTGGTGAGGACATGGATCACAACTGTTACCACGATTCGACGGGTATTATTCCGCGAAGGGAATAATAGCCGGGGAGGATTAGTTCACCAAGGAAATAATCGTCCAAATCTCGGGATCAAAGGCCAAGCTTTGATCCGGAGTGTAGTTTCGTGTAGATCTTAGATCTGATTTTTACCTCTCGAACACCTGCCTTTTGTGACGTGGACGCTCGCCGAGAACCAGATCTGAATCTTCAAGTCTTCAAGTCTTCAAAACTCTAAGCTCGATCTTCAATCCGGCAGAGTTTCGGCTCTCAAAAGTCTAACCTTTTAAAATGAACAACCCTTGGCCTATTTATAGGCTCTCTTTGCTGTGCCCGCGCACGGAACAGTGTCGGCCACCTATGGGGGGCCGGCACTGGGCCGAGCCTCCCTTAGACGGTTGTTTTCCGTCGTTTTTTCGTTGTGTCCGTCTCTCGGTTCTATCCGTGATTCGGTTGAATTAGACTCTGGTTGATTTATCCAGACTTGACTCATTGACCTGATTTGACAGTAAGTCGGATTCTTGATTTGGCAGTAACTCCACTTCTGAGTTCGAGTCCGAAACCGATCTTGATTCGGTCGTGATTCATCCGAGTCCGCTCTTGTTTGGAGTCCGAAACTGATCTTGATTCGGTCGTGATTCATCCGAGTCCGCTCTTGTTTGGATGACTCGTTGACTCCCCGAACCGTTGGCTTGATTCCGCACGCGAATGGATGCATTCCGTTGCTCGCGTGCGATTCGTTGACCTTGTCGCCTCGTCACTCGATGGTTTGTCGAATCATCGCGCCGAGCTATGCCAAGGGACTTATAAGCAATTTTACATGCCTACAGATACCCCCTCCAAAGTATTTCAGCCTCGTTCTTTTATAGAAGAGTCTGGAATACTTTGGACATGATTCCCCAACCTTCAGTCGGTGTAACAGGACCTTGGAATTGCTTCTGTTCTTGATTCCTTTAATCCTTCAGGCTATTCGGTGCTTTGTCGAACATCTAAAAGGGTTTCGGTGCTGCATTTATTGTCTGACCGTTGTCGGAATTTCGAATTTGAAGTCGTTTCCTAATTTTCTGATCTTTAGCTCGTGCTCGTTGGTTCAACATAGCATTGACCATCGATTGTTGGCGTTGCGACGCGTTGTCCGGCGTCGTGTTGTTGAGTTATCCTTAAGAATATTTATGAAAACATTCTCCAGGAACTTCTCAATGAAAATTAGGGAACAGTTTATACTCATATACCTTATTGGAGTAAGAAGCAGTTTATACTCGTATACTTTTCGGAGTATTGATTCTTTCATTGCAACGCATTGATCGGCGTTTTCCGATCATATGGGAGAGGAGTTAATAAATGATGGGCTTAATCGTCGGTCGATTTGAAGTCGTTTCGACACTCGGTTCATCTTGAATTTAGATTCCGGTTCAAAACCGGTCCGGTCCGGTTCAAGTCCGGTTTGGTTCAAGGCCGGTTCACCCTACAAAAGGGGTTTTTTTCTTTTCTTTTCCCTCACCTAGGGCCGGCCACCTCTCTCTCCTTTTTTTTTGAATTTCTCTTCCCTCGAGCATCCGTTCTCCCTCAAAACTTGATATCCGTCTTAGATCTAGCATTCCTTTGGATCTTTGACTGAGAAATCCCTCGAAACTTCCATTTTTAGAATTTCTCTCAGGCCCCTCGAGCGCGTGGTTCGAGCACTTTTTAAGATCTAATTTTTATTGGATCTTCGAGCTTTCCCTCAGGTATATCTTCCATAATTTTAGCATTTTTTTATGCTTAATTTAATTTATGAACTTGTGGGATTGCATGCGAGGGTTAGGATTATGATTTGGCGCCTCGAGCTTATCTTTCAGGGGGTAGAATTGCAATAAAAAGAGGATTTTCTCTAGATCTGACCTCTTGATTTATTTTGTAGGTCATTATGTCGCGAGTCTCGAGAGGTCGTTCCCCTGCTGCATCGGCTGACGGCGTGCTTCCTTCATATGCTGGTGAGCTATTTTTTGCATATTCGAAATTTTACAAATTAGCCCTCTTTTTTCTGAAAATTTGCAAATTGGTCCTTTTAACCCCACGTTGTTCTCCTTGGTGAGGCAATCGGGAAGAGCCTTGATTCTCCTTGGTGAGGATCGACGCTTTAAAGATAGGTTTTGCTTGGTCAAAACCATATCTCAAAATAAAGGGGGCGTTTTGACGCTGCATTGTGTTTTATAAGGCAGGGATATATTGTCGATATGCCCTATCTTATAAATGCACAATGTGGCCAAATCGTCTCGCCCTTTATGAGGTAATGACTCTATCTTACCGATTTGTAAGATGAGTTCAATTTCCTTTTATACCTGAAATTAACAAACACTTAATTGCTTGTTTTCAGTGGAGTATCCTTCCGGAGCCTTTTCATCGCATGCGGTGAATGGACGTCGTGACGAATATTATTCGACGTCTGATGATTTTTCGCCGATTCCACTTGCTTCCCAGTTTGTTCCGGGCACGTCGACAGAGGTTGCCCAAGTGGTGAAGGAAGGTGGACATCAAGCCCTTCGTCAGCTGATTACAGATGCGCCCCTTGTGAATGATGCTAGTTCCGTTCAGTCTCTCAGGAAGACTGATTTTTTGTTTGGCGATTCTGTCAGAGATCCCGATGCAACATTTATTGACGCCGAGCAGTGGCTTCATAAGACTGGCAGTAGTTTCCTGTATTTGCCGAAGATTCCTCGACATTGTTCTTTGACTGAGCTCAGGCGTCAGGCTGTGAAACGGGAGATGTCGTGGCGTTTGACAGAGGAGCATGAGAGCGTTCACTGCGGCTACATTACTCATCAGGCAGTTCCTGGTTCGAGCAGGAATCACATTGTTGGACTGCGTCCTGGAGTACTGGGGCTAGATGCACCGCCCCGTAACGAGTTCCTTGCCTCTGCTTCCACTTTGAGGAATCGCCTCGCTAACTTAGGACGGGAGATGCCTGCGCCGCGCCACAGATTCTATGGTTGAGTCCATTCTTTGGACAAGTTTTGGTGGGCTCGTATGACAAAGTACATCTTGAGCCGATGGAGCGAGGAGTTGCACGCTTGCGGTCTTTATACAGCCATTCGCGCCACCATGCATGGTTTACCTGTTAGTGCGAAGCATTTCTTTGCCCTATGCGAGCTTTATAATCCGGATTCGAATACCTTTCTGACTAGGCACGGAGAGTTGGGCTTGGCTCTCCATGAGATGCATAAGATTTCTGGCTTGCCCATGGGTCAGATGTTATATCAGGAGTATTTTCCCTCCAACCATGAATTGAGTCAGCTGAAGGATCAAATGCCCAACCGTTACGAGACCTTATGGGACCTCACTTGTCACTATCACATTACTTTGGCGCAGTCTAGGCCCTTAGCGAAGAGGACCAAATCAAATGTGAGCCTGAAGCAGTTCGCATCTTATTTGTTCAGGAATTTGGAGAGCAATTCTGGCGAAACTATTTGTGAACTGGCACCACTTACTCCTTCAGGGGTCAATGATTTGCTGAAGAAGGTTGACGCTCGCTCCTATACCAATAGCAGTCCTGAGAGCGGCTTTCCTGCAGGGACCAAGTTCAGATCATTTTTATTCCATGCGACTGTGCCGATTCGTCCGATGACCCTTCTTGCCGGTTACCTCGCAATCTGGTTAAAGAAATGCGTGGTCTCGTATCAGTCTGGTGACGCTCTGCCACTGGAAGTGCTCTACCCTGCGGTTCAACTTGCCTACAGAAAGGAACTTTCCCTTCTTCCGGTGATGGTGGCTAACATTCATCGAGGGCTTCGACAAATTTCTGGCGCTTTTACACGGGAGGAGAAGGAATCGCCGACTCAGATTCCTACCACTAAGGTGGAGCTTCCGTATATTTATTTGATGGCTTGGTTCGTCCTTCATCGTTCTGACATGATGTCGGTACCGCATGCCATGGACCACTCTGTTCCCTTACTACAGCTGCTTGAGAATGGCGAGTGGGAAGGGCGAGGATTCTCTGATATCAGGAGGCAGCTACAGGTCCACAAGTGCTGGGCATTCTCCACTTGCTTTCCGCAGTTCTCCAGTCGGTATGGCGAGTGTTTGATTGATGAGGAGAAGCCGAGGGAGTATCGCACTTATTTAGATATCGGCTGCTTTAATTGGCTAGTGAACATCAGGCCGGGCTACTTGACTTTCCGGGTGGGGAATCAGTGTTTTATAGAGCCATATCTACCCTGCCGATTCGCTCGCCAGTTTGGTTATGACCAGCTTTATGTCGGGAACCCGCGCCAGCAGCTTCGGGCTCATGGAGGTTTGGTGGACGGTCTTCGTGCATGGTTGTGGACTGTGACAGGCTGCACTGGTGCTAGGTTCAGTCTCCCGGGTGCTGAGCGACAGTTGAACCTCACTTTCTTGAGCTGCAGGTGGTTGTTAGCAGCTAATAAGACTGTCCCTGTGAAGCCTATTGAAGAGTTGGTGGCCGAAGAAGCCTCTCAGATTGATTCTCATGTGATTCGGGATGGTGCTCGGTCACAGAGGGCGCGGGGCAAGACCCGCCGACTTGATGCAGAAGGTCATAGGGCTTTTAGTTCTGCTGAAGAGGCTTCAGGCGGGGATCCTGAAGACTACGAGGTAGATTTCGAGCGAGGTTAGTCACCCATCTTTTCTTTCTGCATTTCCGAATTGCCAGTCGTGACCACTATCTGATATTTCAGGGATAGCAACAAACAGTGAAGAGGAATTCCGTCCTTTTGCCCGGGCAAGACCTTCGACTACTGTCCGTGCTGATAGGCGGAAGAGATTAGCCCATAAGCCGCCTGCAGATTCGCGAGCATCTGAGATGGACTTGGCTGGTGATGATCCTGCTAGCGACAGAGGTAACATCTACTCTATAGATCATTCTCTTGATCGTTTAGATTTTTAGGTTCATGCTTTCCCATTCCATGCAGGAGAGCGCGAGGAAGGGGAGATGAGTTTCGATCCTGCTCCTCATGAGTTTGTATCTTCTGGTGAGCCTGACTCACCTTACCAGGTAGTAAAACCTGCAGAAGCCGCCGACTTTAGGGAGGCTACCAATGTAGGACCTGATTCAGTGAATCCAGATACATGTACGAGAGGTAACTTATTTCCATTGGTCATATTCTCTTCATTCTTCTTTCGTACTTACATTTCCTTGTATTAGATTTTTCGATTGACGATTTCGACGAGGCAGGTTTGCCTGTAGACACTTCTATGTTCCACTTCATGTATGACTCTCCTCAGATCGATGGCCCGCTGCCCGAGGATATGTTTCCTAAGCCTGTACTCCCTCAGGATCCCGAGAATGGTTCTTTTGAAAGTACTTGCCTCTTCTCGAGTTAATTATAGGACTAGCCAATTTTTTGACTAATGCAGCTATAATGTAATGCATCTGGACATTCTGTTCTGTGTTTAATAGGAGCTTTTGCCGAGGCTGATCCTGCTGAGCTGGCTGTGAGACCAACTCCACCATTTGACACACCCACGGCCGTCACGTCTCCGCTACCCCCAGCGACTCAAGGGGAAGGAGGTATAAATTAAGCCGCTGAAAATGTCATTTATTTCCTTATTAAGGCTTTTTGACGGATTTCTCCTTTTTGTGTAGGGCTTTCCTCTCGGCTTCATGTCCTCGTGAAGGAGTTGTTATCGGACAATGACCCTGAGAAGATCGTCATTTGTGTAGAAGTCCGCTCTTTCTTCTCCTTTATGAATGTTATGCTTGGAAAACTCCTCCACGACGGACTTTCCCTTTGCCAGTTTAAACCATTCCTTGATTCTAAAATAAATTTAATAAGGGATGCGGGATACTCGGATCTGGCGAGAGTTATATTCGATGACCTTGACTGCTTAGAGTGTGAGCTTCAGATGTTTCACGAGCTCCGGGATGCAGGTGCCTCTTCATTCATTGCTGCTGAGTTGGATACTCGCTTACAGTCGTGGCGCAGTACTCGGATGGTTGCTGAGCTCGAGATTCAGGTGCAGCGGGGCCGAATAGATCGAGTTGAGGCTAACCTTGCTACTAAATCATCCTCACTTGACGAGCTTGATTCTTCCATCGCTTCTTGTGAGACCCAGATAGATCAGCTCCGACGAGAACTCCGTGAGAAGGAGGAGACTTTGATTATTCTCCAGATAACAAAGCTGCAGGATCAGCAAACACACACTGCTTTATCTGATGAGTTGAAGTCCTTGAAGCAGCAGCTGGTCGAGACAGAGGAAGTTGCGGTGAAGACTTTAGCCGCCAATGAAGAGTCCATCAGAGCCGAGTTGCAGGATGAGCTTAGGCAAGCTTATGATGAGAAGCTGTCTAAGTTTAGTCAGCAGATCCTTAGCCATGGGCTTGATGTATGATTTTATTTGCTGAAAACTTTGACATTTGATTCTCTTAGTGAAACTGGTTTTTATCTTTATCTTTATTATGATTCCTCATTCCGTTTGAAATGATTGACCATAATACTCATAGGATTTTTGGCAAACCCTCAGCCTTCAACGGGTTTGATTAGCCTTTACCGACTACCGTTTGAGTCGGGCTAGCATGCGGATTGTCGAAATCCGTTCCGCATGTAACGTTGTGCTAAGGGAGTGAATTCTCTGAGACTTTGTGCTATGATGTCGAATACATAGACTTCGCCATTGTTACGGGAATAGGCTACCCGGCGACACGTGTTAGGTGTTGACTTTAGGATTTTTGGCTAACCCCCAGCCTTCAACGGGTTTGATTAGCCTTTACCGACTACCGTTTGAATCGGGCTAGCATGCGGATTATCGAAATCCGTTCCGCATGTCACGTTGTGCTAAAGGAATGAACTCCCTTAGACTTGATGCTACAACTTCGAATATGTAGACTTCGCCATTGTTATGGGAATAGGCTACCCAGCAACGTGTTTTTAGACGCTAACTTATCCCTACTTAGGCTTCGGATAAAAGGCCCCAGAATCGAACTCTGGTGTCTTTTTCTTCGGAGAAAGACTAAACCAGCGACGCGTGTTAGGCGTCGGCATATCCTTTCTTAGGATTCAGGATGAAATTCCCCATGCGTGTAAGGCATGGATTTTGGTGTTATTAATAACAACCTGCCGCAATGTTGAATATGCAGACGAGTGTTCTTTTTAACGGTTAAGAACTAACCGGCAGCGCGGGTTAAGCGCAGACTTATCCTTGCTTAGGTTTCAGGATAAAATACCCCAGAATCAGACTCTGGTGTCTTTTTGTGCGGAAAAAGACTAAACCGGCAGCGCGTGTTAGGCGCAGACTTATCCCTGCTTAGGATTCGGGATAAACTTCCTAGGATGAATCCTAAATTGATAAATTTCGGAAAAGATCGATGCGGGAAAGGAAGAATTTTATATTCTATTTCCCGGTCTTCTTTTAGGGTGAAGGCGAACCCGACAGACAAGGAAGGAAGAATTTTATATTCTATTCCCTGATTCTGGAAAGGAAGAATTTTATATTCTATTTCCAGCGAAGAAGAAACTAGAAGTGGGGTGTCCACTCCGAGAATCTGGAAAAATTTAGATAAACTTGCCTTTTATAGGATGAGTTATCTAAACTGAAAATGGGTTCTTCGTTTATCGAAGTGGAATTTCAACTTTGGCTATAACCATGGGAAGGCTTGACCAAAGAGAAAGAGAAGGGAGTTCTTTCGTTTATCGAAAGGGGACTCCGAAATGAAAATGGACCTCTTGTCTATGGAAAGAGTCAAGAGGGCCAGATGGATACTTTTGGTGGACTCACTGTCAATTGAAACTGATCAGTGAGGGATTTTGGTGGTGACAATGATTTTGGGTTATCCTCTAGAATATTAAGTGTAATATTCTTCAAGGAACTTCCCGGTAAACGAGTTATCCTGAATGTACTAGGGATAGTACTTTTTCAGGAACTTCCCATTTATTGGCATTAATTGCCTGGCGCCCTCTTGAGTAATCAGGCGATATGCGCCGTTTGAATAGACTGTGTCTATTACAAACGGTCCTTCCCATTTGGGTTCGAATTTACCTTTCTTCTTGGAGGTGAGAATTATTGGTCGGCGAGCAGCGAGGACCAGATCTCCTTCCTTGAAGCTTCTCTGTCGGACTCTTTTGTTAAAAGCCCTTGACATCCTGGCTTGGTAAAACTCGATGTGTTGTTGAGCCTCCAAACGCTTTTCATCCAGCCTCTCGAGCTCTTCGAGACGCTTCTGATGTTGTTCCTCCGTCGTCATCTCCGTTGCGAGGGCGATCCGAAGGGACGGAATCTGAATTTCCAGCGGTAGCACAGCTTCACATCCGTATACCAGCGAATACGGGGTAGCTCCCGTAGGCGTGCGTATGGTGGTGCGATAAGCCCAGAGTGCTTCACCGAGTTTATCGTCCCAGTCTCGTTTATTGGTCTTCACGAGCTTGGACAGGATCTTAATGATCGTCTTGTTAAACGCTTCAGCTAATCCGTTCGCAGCGGGATAGTAAGCTGTCGACGAAACATCTTCGATTTTGAACTTGTCGCAGAATCTGACGAAGGCATTGCTTATGAACTGTGGACCGTTGTCATGAATGATCCTTCTTGGCACGCCGTGTCGGTAAATGACATGATGCTTGATGAAATTGATGACGTTGTTCGTCTTCACTTCTCTAAGCGGAATCGCTTCAGCCCACTTTGAGAAATAATCTGTGATCGCGAGGATGAACCGATCACCTTTGACTGAAGGGGGAAAAATAGGACCGACTATGTCCATGCCCCAAGTCTCGAACGGCCAAGACGTGGTTGACGTGTGCAACTGCTCTGGCGGTTGATGCATATAATTCGCATGTATCTGGCAAGCGTGGCATTCTCGTGCGTATTCGATTGCGTCACGAACCATCGTTGGCCAGAAATATCCCATCCTCCTGATGCGATCATACAGTTTAGGACCGGGCTGATGCGCACCACATTCTCCTTCGTGTGCTTCCTTAAGAACTTCCTTTGCTTCTCTGTTCGAAAGGCATCGGAGTAAAAGACCGTCGTACCCTCTACGGTATAATGTATGGGTTTCAGTATTATAGAAGAATCTTGGAGCTCTTCGGCGGATTGATTCCTTTTCTTTTACATCCTCTGGCAAGATACCATATTGGACGTAGTCGATGATAGGAAAACGCCAATCTCGGGACTCAGACCCAATTTGAGTTGAATTCACCTCTTTGGCGTTCACGTTTCTATCCTCTTCTTCTTCAATCTCCGTACTGTATATGGGTACGCAGAGTTGATGCGTCCGTACTGTGACTAACAGCTCAGCTTCGGGAGGCTGTGCCAGTGATACTGCTAGTGCCGCCAGTGCGTCTGCATAAGCGTTCTGGAGACGAGGGATGTATTCAATAAAGAATTCTTCGAAAGATTCTGCCATTTTGATGGCTTCCTGGTGGTACGGGATCAGGTCTTGATTCCTGACTTCATACTCACCGCGAACTTGGTTGACTATCAATTGCGAATCTCCAAAAGCTTCGAGATATTCGACCCCCAGCTCTTTGGCGAAACTGAGTCCAATGAGAAGCGCGTTGTATTCGGCAACATTATTGGAGCACGGACTAGTCAACGAATAAGCCCGAGGCATCACGTGCTTTCCAGGGGAGATTAAGACGACTCCAACTCCAGAGGAAACTGTAGGACATCCCGGGGTTATTACTCTATTAACTGCCCTTGAGGCACCATCGAAGTATAATTGCCATACTTGTTGGTGTGATGTGGTGTTAACCTCGTGGGTTTCATCCGGCAAGTCATCATATACTTCTGCCGTATCTGTGGTCGGGTTTGCCGCCAAAAGGTCACAAATCGCCTGTCCTTTTATCGACTTCTGCTGCTTGAAGTGCAAATCGTATTGGGACAAGAGAAGGGCCCACTTCGCTAGACGCCAATTCATAGAGGCCGGTTGCGTCATAAACACCCGTACTGGATTAACGTTGGAGATAACGTAGATCGTCTGTCCCACTAGGTAATGCCGCATCTTTTGCATCGCAAATACCAATGCAAGGCATTCTTTCTCAATCATCGGATATCGAGACTCAGCGCCTACCAAGGTCCGACTGAGGTAATAAACTGCCTGTTCGTGACCGTTATCATCGTCTTGCGCTAGTAAGGCACTTATCGAGTGGTTCATCGCCTTGAGATAAATCAAGAACGGTTTACCAGATTTCGGTGCAACGAGAACAGGAGGGTTCGCCAGATATGTTTTGATATCTTCGAACGCTTTTTGGCAGGCATCATCCCAGATGAATGATACTCCTTTCTTGTTCAGCTTAGAGAACGGTTGGCACTTCCCAGAAAGATTTGAGATGAAACGCCGGATATAAGCTAAACGCCCTTGCAATCCTCTGAGTTCTCTCAGATTCCTCGGGGGCTGCAATTCATGTATCGCCTTCACCTTATCAGGATCGATATGTATACCCTTAGTGGTGACGACGAACCCAAGAAATTTTCCGCTGGACATTCCAAGAAATGATTTAGTGGGGTTCATCTTCAACTGATGACTCCTCATGAGATCGAACATTGTCTTCAAATCCTTGATGTGATCTTCCTTGTTGCGGCTTTTCACAACCAAATCATCAACGTAACATTCGACTGTTTTCCTGAGATGTTCTTGGAAAATCTTAGTCATCGCTCGCTGGTATGTGGCACCGGCATTCTTCAGGCCGAAAGGCATCACCGTATAGCAGAAAACGCCGAGGGGTGTTCTAAACGCCGTATGCTTCTCATCCTCTGGATGCATCTTGATCTGGTTATATCCCGAAAATCCATCCATGAAGGACATCCTCTCAAATCCACATGTATTGTCGATAATGACATCCGTGATCGGGAGAGGGAAATCGTCTTTCGGACATGCTTCATTCAGGTTCCTGAAGTCGATGCAAATCCTGATTTTGCCATTCTTCTTCATGACGGGAACGATGTTGGCTAACCAGTCTGGATGTTGTTCCTCTCGGATAAATCCTGATTCGATCAACTTCTTAACCTCTGCCTCAATGGCTTCCATAATCTGCGGACGAAACCGTCTTTGCTGTTGCTTGACAGGTTTGGCATCCGGCTTGATATCGAGGCGGTGCATTGCGACATTGGGGTCGAGCCCTGGCATGTCTTCATAATTCCATGCGAAGACGTCGATATATTCCCTGATGAGAGCAATCAATTCCTCCTTCTCATCTGGGGGAAGACTGTCGCTGATGAATATAGGCTTTGGGTTAGCTTCATCACCCATGTTAATCTGGACTATTTTATCTTCAGTGGGTGGTTCTCTTTGCTCGAACCTATCGCCATACTGCATATTCAGATGGTGAACCCACGGGTCTTCCCATGTTGGCATTTGATCGTCGTCTTCCATGGTGGATGGATCAGCTGTAGTCATGTTCGCCATTAGGGTTTTGAAAACTTCTCCCAGACTTGTATCGGAGTCCCACTCTGAAGCATCGGGAGAGTATCCCTTCTTGGCTTTGTTAGCAATTTGATCGATAATTTGCCAACCACATTCGTCATCTGATGAAACATAACCTAAGCCTCGCCCATATTTATAATAATCCTCAGGTTTACCTTTTGGTACATATACTGCTTTGGCTGGATTACGAGGACCTCGATCGAAGTATAAACCTTCTCCGAGTGTGAAATCGTAGCCCTGCTTTTCCATGAGCTTGCGCGCTTCTGGACTATACTTGGATAGATGTCGACCAGGTTTGTCATCATCTTCGTCTTCACTTAGGAAATGATCTGGTAACGGAGAGCTTTTTCCTTTACCGTAAATCACTTCTTTAGCACCTCTTACTTTGTTCGGGATGACCATGGTTGTTCCGAAAGAATGCTGGAGGTGTTCCTTCGTTACATAGGATGATCGGATCGGCATATACAACTCAGGATTGTCGTACAGCTCTTTTATCACATCATCAAGAGACAAGGAGTACTCTAAATCATCTTTTATTGCAATATCGGCAAGTTGCCAGTTACAACCTCCATCTGACGATTGTTCATCGTCAAGATTGATTACAAAGGGTACAATGTCATTTAAAACAAAACCGCCATTGTAATCGAATCCGGCTTCAGAATCAGCTTCTTCTCCGCTGTCTGTGCCCTGGGCCGATGGTTCAGTATCGGATTCGTTACCATAAAGGAGAGAATCGGTGAAATAATTCTCATACCCCTTGAATGGTTGCTTATCCGCGACCACCGTCCTAACCTCATTGTCAGTGTCGACATACTTCAAACACTGATGGAGAGTAGAGGGAATTATCACGTTACTATGGATCCAAGGCCGACCCAATAGTAAGTTGTACGAAGTCTCCGCATCGATCACATAACACGTGACTTCTGTCTTCAGATCTCCCATCTGGCACTTCACCCGGATCTTACCCAAGGGTCTTGACCCACTAGTGTTGAATCCATAAATAACAGTGCCTGTGGACGCCAACTTGCTTACTGGGATGCCGAGGAAATGCATCAATCGAAGCGGCATAATACTCACAGCAGAACCCGGATCCACTTGGATTCGGTTGACTTGGCTGGAGCCAATGTATCCGACGAAATATAACGGCCGATCGTGGTTCGAATTCTTCGTCTGCATATCTTCTTTGGTGAAAGTAATGCAGGGAAGGTTCTTAGTCGCTATGTTGCACTGTTGACTCAGCGGTTCTGGCTGTTCAGGTATCGGCTTGACTTGAGTCAGAAATACCTCTGCATTGGCCAAAGCTTCTTGTAGGGCCTCCCTGGTTTCTTTGGATAATCGCAGCAACTCATACAGCGTTATCCGTGCAGGAATGTTGGCTAATTGCGCCATAATGTCGAAGCTATGCGGAGTCTTCGAGCTTTCCGGTTTGTCTCTTCCAATTGGACGACTGAAACGAGACTGCTTCGGATTCTGTACCTCTTGGGGATTCTTCTCTTTTGGTTTATTCACCGGTTGTCGTAGAGCTTCTTTACCCGGTGTGGGACTTGCAATCACTCCCATCTCCGTGAGAGTTTTGGCTGGTCCCCGCTTGTTCACCCCCTGCTCACTAGGTGGCGGATAATTGTAGTGGTATTCATTTCCGCTCCGTGTCGCAAAAGCTTCTTGTTCTTCTTCAGAGAGCAGGAAAGTGGAGATTCTTTCGTCATCTTCCCCTGGGATAGCAGAGACTCCATAACAAGACTTCCCTTTTCCTTTAGACTTCCTCCCGGATGACGAACCGGCCCATTGTTCATCTCCAATCAGATCTGGATGAACCCAAAGGATTTCGCCATTTGGGGTTGTGTGCGGCACAAGTCCCTTTTGGCGCTGTCCGTGCGGATCGTCATTCACCGTCTTCATCCCGACTTTGGTGACGCGTTTTGGCTCGAACCAAGTTGTAGGCACCGACCCAAAACTGATTGACACTGCGTTGGCCCCCACATTCTTGGCTGGTTTCGGGGTTATGACTCCTACGTCGATTAACGCCTGGATCTTGTCCTTGAGGTGGTAGCATGATCTCGTAGGGTGGTGGACCGCTCTGTGGTACGCGCAGTACTTTGGATCCGTCACTTTGCTGGCCCCTTCTTGATCCACGATCGCCGGCAACTGGATCTTGTTGTTCTCCAACAGGTATTTGAAGATGCCGGGAACTTCATCATCCTTGAAGGAGTACACTTTAGGAAACCTCGGCTCCGCAGATTTCTGCTTCTGAGGCCGTTGTTGCCATTGTCCTCGAGATTGTTGGGGTGCTTGTTGCTGTGGCTGCTGTTGCTGTGGTTGCAATTGAAAGGTTTGATTAGCATCAACTGCATTAGCTTGTGCCTTACCTTTCCCCCGTGGGACGAAGTTTTGCTTTGGAACACTCCAGTGATTGGGTCCCTGCAGTTCATCGCCTTGTTCCGGAACCTTTTGACAAAGGTGTCGACTAACTCCCCGTCCTTCTGCTTCTCATCGAGCAACGATCTTCCTCAGTGATTGGGTCCCTGCAGTTCATCGCCTTGTTCCGGAACCTTTTGACAAAGGTGTCGACTAACTCCCCGTCCTTCTGCTTCTCATCGAGCAACGATCCGATAGATACCTCGGCGTCGTCGTCGAAGAAGTTGGCCAGGAACTTGGTCTCCATTCGGTGTCGTCGTCGAAGAAATTAGCGAGGAACTTAGTTTCCATGTCGTCCCAGCTACTCACGCTTCCTGGCTTGAGGCGGCGATACCAGTCGAAGGCGGCTCCACGAAGAGTGCCAACGAAGGACCGCACCATCAGAGGCTTATTACCAGAGATAACTCCCAAGTGTGATTTGAAGTAAATCAAATGCTGGGTAGGTGAACCCATCCCATTAAACGGCATGAAGTTAATTAGATTAGACTTCGCCGGATATGGGATCGATTCCCATTCTCTTGGGTATGGGCAAGGAATGCCTGTTTTCTTCGTCTCTTGAGCGGAAATTAGTGTGTTGATTTTGCTCTCGAGGTTCTTGATCTTCAGGTTTTCGCCGGTTTCTTTCGTCTTCCAAATTAACCGGGTTACGACGACTTGGCTCGCCTTGCTGGTTCGTCAATGCTTGGATTTGTTGGTCATGCATTTCTCTCATGTTTTGCATGGCCATCTGCATTTCGAACCTGAAGGTTTCCTGCTGTTTAGCTAAGGCATCTTCAAGCATTTTGGCCACCTGCTCCGCACTTATCATAAACGCTTTGCGGGGTTGTCCCTCGCTGGATACTGTATTATCTGATGCGACCGCGGAGTCGGCATCAGATTCTTCATC
>NC_033798.1:14254882-14257348 GCF_001876935.1 Asparagus officinalis
CAAAGCCCAAGGCCCATTTATTAAGGCTTATAACCGCATCGAAGTCTCTATATAAGCCTAAATGTCCCTAGGGTTTCGGCCTGGGTGGTGGGAAATCAAACAAGCAAGGGAACAGCGGCTTTGGTGAAAAGCTGCTGGGAAAATCGGCAAAGTCTAGAGGAGGCGATTTTGTTTCTTTTGGCCTGACAGAGAATGCTGTGGTGTCTTGCATTGAGGAGAAAAGAGGATTTTGAGGAGATGAAAAAGAGGTGATTTACCAAGAAAGAGGATGTTAATTTGCTTTTTGGGTAAAAAAATTAGACATTCTTTTTCTTTCAGAGCGAGCTTGTGGATTGCTACAAGTCGTCGTGTTGTTCTTCTCATAGGGAATCTCGCCCTTGCACCCTTCCGGTGGACGTAGGCAAGTTTGCCGAACCACGTAAATCTCGTGTAATTTACTGTTTTCTGGGTTGATTGGCTATTGCTGTAGGATCCCTCAAAATTCGGTCTTAGGAGCTGATGAGAGGAAGAGTGTATATCTTCACTTGATGAAAATATATCACTTTCAGATTCGTTGGTTTCCTTTTGAAGAAATAAGAATTTCATTATCTATTTTCTCGTTTCCTTGTGAGAAACAAGAATATAGAGGTTGACTTTGTGCTTTTGTGCAAACAAAAGCCAGGCGCTTTTCATCAGTTGATATCGCTTCCGCCGACGGCGGGCCGTGATCGCGCCCAAACAATTGGTATCAGAGCTGTTATTGCAGATTTTGGGAAGTGTGTAGCTTCTATTTGAGGTGGTGCTCGGCCAATTTCCTGAGAGAAGCGGATTTACTAATACACAAGGAAGGAATGGCCGTCAACAAGTACAAACAGTTTAAATCGGGAAAATAACGAGATTTGGAAAAAATTCAATGGGGGAAGAAATGATTTTTGCCTATTGGAGGATGGCAGATGAAGAACACGTTTGATTTCGCAAGAAATTGCACAAAGCTTTGGGCGGGAAAAGAGAAGAAGGCACAAGGATATGTCTGATGAGATTTGGGCAGGAACTGGGAGTCTGGAATCCACGGCGTCGATTATCCTTATGCCTTTGAAAGGG
Organism: Asparagus officinalis; assembly: GCF_001876935.1. Lineage (NCBI taxonomy): Eukaryota > Viridiplantae > Streptophyta > Magnoliopsida > Asparagales > Asparagaceae > Asparagus > Asparagus officinalis. The sequence goes on from NC_033798.1 coordinate 14,255,963, forward strand.
ATGTAGCTTTTTGGTAGGATGGATGAGGAAACGGCTGCGGGCGTGTGGTCGCAAGTTTAGAAACCACCTTGATGACAAAGAGTCCTCACGACACCGGAATCTATTTAAAATCCAAATTGTATCACTTGCAATTTACCCGCTGGAATTGGGCAAAGCTCCTCATGCACACGTAGAGGTGTGGCCCCCACATAAACACCCCTTTTCAGAGAGCAAAAGTTCCTAAGTCACTGCTGCACTTCACACTCACATCAAGACTTATAGGGATTTGTATTTTTCTTCAAAGAAGGTTTCTCTCGGGTGTGAGAGAAGATCTTTTGGTATAGAGATCAGTGTTGCAATTTGCAGGGACTTGCAAATTGGTTAGGTTTGATTTTGTAATTGGTTTCAAATTCATAGTGGAAATCTCAAGCAAGATTTGCTTGGGGACTGGATGTACACCCGGGGTGGTGGAACCAGTATAAATCTCTTATTTATGATTGTTCAATTTCTGAGATTGTTGTTCATTGTTCTTGAAAGTTATAATTCATCTTGTAAAAATTTTAAATAACACTATTCACCCCCTCTAGTGTTTAGTATGTGCTTCCGCAGATCCTACAAACACATATCTCAAGCAGCCTGCACCCTAAGCCGACCCAGATAGGCTGAGCAAGTCGTCCCTTCTCGCGAGTCTGAGATGGACATCCTTTCTCGCCTGGCTAACTCATCCCTTCTCACTAGGGCTAGTCGACCATTCTCGCTAAGCCGAGACAAGAGTCTCTTCTCGCTAGACCGAGATAGACATCCCTTCTCGCCTAGCCCACTCGTCCATTGTCGCCAGTCTGGGTCAACAACTTTCGAGACGGTGTTTGTTGGCCTTCAGTCAGATGACTAAAAAGGCGGTACTTCTCGTCCTTCTCGTAAGGAGTCGTCCTTTCTCAACAGACAGACCGAGTCGTCCCTTCTTTCCGTGCTGAGTTGAAAGGCGGTCATCCTCTAACCCTCCACCAACAGCCAGTCACCATCATATTAAATGCGCGGTTAAAAATCATCATTGCTCCAGCCCAGCCACGAAAGTCTTTATGACTCATCAGGCTCTGTCAGCACCAAGCAGCTGCTGTCACTTTGCACTAATCACTTGGATGACCCATCTTTGCCAGCGGTCAACACCTATCAGCTATTTGTCGAGTCAGCTGCCTGCCTGTACTCGGCTCAAGTTACCTATCTGCCCTTATGATCATTTATACAAGAAGCTATGCAACTCAACATAGCTCTCTACTCTTTTGACACAACTTTGAAATATTCTTCATCATCTCACATTTTCCCACTCAAGTTCATATACTGACTTGATCATCGGAGGAATAACCAGAGAACTCAATTCCTGTCTCTTACGAGTTCTTCGTGTGTAGG
>NC_033798.1:14257358-14265180 GCF_001876935.1 Asparagus officinalis
TTCCGGACCAGCCATCTGAAGAAGTTTGAGGACTCCAACCTCACATTAATCTGGAACTAAACCCGTGTTAAATAACTGACATCAACATGTACCCTCAATTTTTTGGTGACTCTTAAATTTCCTAAAGTTTTTACAACTAGCACTTAAATACCCAAATTTTTTTAAAACAGGCATATAAATACTCTCAGTTTTGCAAACTTGAGGGAATCTATGTGCAAGTTTTAAAAATTTTAGGATGTTTAAGTGACAAATTTAAAATTTTTAGAGTAATTAAGTGCCAGATTTAAAGACTTTAGGGTACGTAAATGCTACCAAAAGGAAGTGACTGTATATAAGTATAAATTTAAAAAACTTTAGCGTATTTTCTTGCTGCCAAATACAAAAAAAGAGAGGATATACAAGTGAAATTAGGTGAAACAATAGACTTATTTTTAAATAATACCCAAAACACAAACATCGCCTAATATCCTCTGGGGGCTGTTCGTTTCGCAAAAAAAATTGGGAAATCAAAGAATAGGAAACATATTTCCTATAATAATTGTTTTGAGGTTGTTTGGTTGGCTTAAAAAAGAAGAAAACTATAGAATAGGAGATGAGATGAGATGAGTTGTCACCTTATTATTGGATGATGTGAGTGATTTTTAAAAAAAAACCTGTTTTGAGGTTGTTTGGTTGGTTAAAAAAAATAAGGAAATGAATTGGAGGTATATTATTGGATGATGTTTTGCGGTTGTTTGTGTTTGGTTCATTTTTAAAAATAAGAAAATAGATGAGATGAGATGAGTTGGAGGTATATTATTGGATGATGTGACACATACTTAAGGAAATCAATTTCTTGTTTTTTTAGGAAATGGATGGAAATGAAGGTTTAATGAGATGAGATGAGTTGTCACAATATTATTGGATGATGTGTGTGATTTTTAAAAATAAGATAATAAGATGAGATGTGATGAGTTGGATGATGTGACACATTTCTTGTGTTTGGTTTATTTTTAAAGATAAGAAATGAGATGAAATGAGATGAGTTGGAGGATAAAAATATTATTTTATTAGATGTTGTGAGTGGGTTTTAAGGATGGAAATAGATAAAAATATTATTTTATTGGTTTCCTTGTACCGATTTCTTTTTCTTCGTTTTTAGGAAACCAACCAAACTGAATTGCAATTCGATCCGGTTGTTTGGGTCCGACTGAAATTTGCTCAATTTTTACGCCCTTCTCTCCTCAAACACCATACCCTCCGACGACTGCTTAGCTTGTAGAAAAAATGGCGGCGGCAGATTCAGACGACAAAACGAGGGCCGAGAGATCGATCCTAGGTTTTCTACAGTCCAACGAAGTGATATCAGACTCTCATCAGTTCGCTTCCAGCGTCGGAATCGGCCACAGCGAGCTCGAGAGCGTCATCAAGAGCCTCTGCGGATTCCAACTGATCGAATCTCAGGTCAGTTATCGATCTAATCGATCTCATTCTTTTATATTGTGTAATCGAAACCCTAGCTAACATTTCCTCTTTCTATTTTATGGAAGCAGGATATAAAGAAGGAGCGATGGTTGTTGACTGATGAAGCGAAGTCGTACGCTTTGAATGGATCGCCGGAGGCTCAGGTGTTTTGGGCAGTGCCTGCTGAGGGGATATCAAGAGCCGAACTCGAGGTGACGGGTTGTTTTTTATATAATGATTTCTGAGTATTTTTGTTTGGTGATTGTGCTCATTTATCTTTTTTTGTTTGATTTTTATTTCAGAAAAAAGTAGGCAGTCAGATTTTTAAGATCGGTTCATCACAAGCTATTAAAAACAAATGGGTGGAGATCGGGAAACAATTGGTCTCGAGAAAGGTAGAGTTTTTATTTGTTTTTTATTTTAAATGTTCCACATTGTCGCACCAATATGTCAAACTAGAATTCCTTAACCATTTAATTTGATTTTCAGCTAGGAGGATTAACATAATATTTGGTAATCATTACCCTATTTAGCTATTTAGAAATGCCAACTGTACAGTGTAGAAAAATAGAACTCTGTGTACGCTAGTGAGTGGCCTCGGGGCACATGTTAAGCGTTAATTGCTCACCTTCTGGCCTCGATTTTCCGGGTCTTCTGTGCATTCTCAAATAAATTAAATGGGGATTTTCAGTTTATAGTCATAAAAATGTAAGGTTCAGATGGATTAGCTTTGCAGTCTTCATTAGCAACAAAGATTAGCTTTCATGAAATACCAGACAAAAAGCTCATTGATGATTATGATTATGGTAATTGATAGTTTGATACAAATGAATATCATACATAAACTGTTAAAAATTTGTTTGGTAAAAGGGTTATGCAGTGTTCGAAAACACACTCTACTCGGCTGATTACTCGCCCAAGTACAGCTACCCGACACCACAACATGTTGGGTAGCTGACACTAGCTCGATTATGCGGCAAACCACATAATCGAGCAGTTAAAGAATATGTGCTTGCATAATGAAATTATGCGGGTGCATAACATACACGACTCGCACTCGCTGAAATACCGTCATGGTTCATTATGCGTATGGTCCCGTATCAGGTAGCAATTAATTTGATAATGCGGCGGATGTCATACATAAACTGTTAAAAAATTGTTTGGTAAAAGGGTTATGCAGTGTTCGAAAACACGCTCTACTCAGCTGATTACTCGCCCAAGTACGGCTACCCTAGCTGACACTAGCCTGATTATGTGGTCAAACCACATAATCGAGCGGTTAAAGAGTATGTGCCCGCATAATAAAATTTTGCGGGTGCATAACATACATAACTCGCACTTGCTGAAATACCGTCATGGTTCATTATGCATATGGTCCCATATCAGGTAGCAATTAATTTGATAATACGGCGATTAACTGGATTATGCAAAAATATGTGTTTTTGAAATTTTTAATACACGCATACTATCTATTATCTATCACATATATATAAAAATTCATGAAAAATATAAAACATTCCAAGCAAAAGACCAACATTATGTGCTTCATGCCTAGCTTCATGCCTATCTAATTCTTACCATATTTGCTGTAGTGTTGTCAAGGTTTTTAATCCATACCAGAGCTATTGGTTTCTTATTTAGGCTAAGTCAGGTTTAAAATTTTCAAATTTGATTATATTTCATTTCCCAAAAACCTGATTATCATTTCATGGTGTCCAAGGCTTTTACGTTGAAAATGCATACAAGGATATTTTAGGTATACGTACTATAACAAGTTAAATGTGTTATATAAACAAACTAACTTTGTTGTTTATTAACACAAGAGGGAGGAAAAGAGCACGTCTGTACCTCTGGTACAGGTGCCATTAGGGCATTTGGCAACACAACCCAATGAAAAGTTAGATGACAAAAGATAGAGATATTTTTAAGCTTGTTTTGCCTCTTTCTATCTTCCAAGGTTCAATATTACTGACCATAAAATTGCTGGCTGGGTCATCTTTAATTATTAGCAACATCTAATACTAATTTAACCTACATTACCTATGCATTTCTAATCTGAAGCTGTACCCAAAATGCACCCATACCCGTACCTAAAGTCCTTGGACACTCCTTGTATATGTGCATACATTTATGGGCATGTACTCAATTATACACTTCATATTTTAATTTAAAATACTTGTCATACATTTTTTTGGACGTATATCCTACGGTTCACACCCTTTTCTTGAAGCTCATTGGATATAGGTCAGGTTCCGATTTATGATTTTGAAGGGTCGCTTGGATGTCTAGTTCAAAAACTAGTGATTTTCCTATTCATAATCCACATAATAAAAGAAACATAAAAATGTTTAAGAGTTTTAATTCTCGTCCTTGTTCTCATATAAATTATTAATTGCAATATATAATTTATGTGTATATAAATATTTATATAGTCGTGTCTCCATACCCTATCTTATACAAATTTGCCATGTCAGTGCCAGTGCCTGCACCGACACCCGCGCCTGCACCTGCAACCGCACCCGTATCTATGCAACATAGATTTTAACTATATAAGTATTAATTTTCTCAACTTCTAATCTTATGACTTAAGAACATTCTTCATACATTCTTTACTTAGGTATTCTACGCTGCTAAGGTAACTTCTATCTTTTTTGTGTTCGCTACATTGTTACCTAATGAGACGACGTAGCATAAAGCATGTTTGATAATAATGGTCTCTTGATGGGGGGTGAACTTTGGCGCAATAGTAAGGTTATTGCCGCTTGACCTGGAGGTGCTACATCTGGGGTAAGGCTGCGTGCATCTGACCCTCCCCAAAGGCCACAATGGTGGCAGCAATATGCACCAGGCACCTTTTTCAGCAGAGATGACATTGTCTAAACGTTTGAATGATTAAATGCATGCAATTAAAGAGATAGACACTTGAATATGTTCCTTTCAAGTACTAGCCACATGCTTGCAACACAAACATATAAATAGGCGTCCTTGAATTAGTCCAATAGTTGCTCATGATCTAACAGTCAGGTTGTTTGTCAGCTCCTCTGTTATAAGATATATTATACTGTTCTGCTGTATATATTCTTTGTTGCATTCTTCTTCCAATGGTTCTGTTGGTGTTTCAAATGTACCAGTTTTATGAGAAAGTTGGCAGATAGCGCTGGATGATGTGATGCTTTAATTCAGATACATGTACATAGCAATCTCTTTTGTTTTATACATAATATGATCTTTTGCAATGATGCTTTTTGTCCTTCTTAGGTGGATCATGTCGAAGATAGCGTCAAAGATTTGCTAAAAAATATTGAGGATGGAAAGGTGCATCTTACTATTTGATGGACTTTTTTGTTTAGTATATCGAGAGATGAAATTAGATTGGTGCCTTTATTTGATGGGTTGTTTTGATACCTTGTTGACAAGACATGTCTTCATGACAGGCATCTCTGCTACATAGTTATATACACCTGACAAATTTTTTTGAGTTGTACGTTTTATTCATTTACATTTTCTTTGTGTCACTAACTTTTGCATTATCACAGATGGTCGATGACAAGGACATTGCTACACTGAAAAAGAGGAAGCTCATTACCCTTCAGTAAGTTCCTTTCCCCTTCTGGTTGAGATTTTATTTGTTTAATGCCACAATTCTCTGTCTCTATGCTTTTGGTTAATTATGTGTCATCTGCTGTGTATGTTGTATGGATATCTTACTTATCCTTAATTTTGTGAGTGACATTTATACTACATTCAGGTTTATATGATATACCTTTTCTACCTTTTCACTTTTCACAGGACATGGAAGGGTTACTCTCTGAAAAAAGGCCCTAAATATGCACCAGAGAGAAAGAAGGTTGCAACTGATCTAACTCGGGAACATCTACTGAGGTACTACGGCTATCCCATCTTAGCTGTTAAACGTTAATATGTATGGGAATAGTTTTCCTCTGTCATGTATTTGTTGACACTGATAACCAATGCGAGTAAGACCTCCACAATAATGATGGTTCATCCATAATCGTACTGTAACCCTTGGCACAAATATGGATATTCAGTACTTTGTTATTATGTATAACAGTGTAAGTTTAGTGTATCACATAGGCTGGTATGATTTTTGATAATTCTATATCAGTAACTTCAAAATTCACACAAAGCATGAGTCTTTTCACTGCCTTATATATTCCCATTGCGCATGAACTTTTAAGACGTTACGTGCTTACTGTTCAGCCTTGGCTTTTTTTTTCCTATTTCTTTCCAGGGGTGACTGGAAGGATGTAGAGTTCAAAGACTACAACCTAGATGTTCAAGAACAACCAATTGAAATAGGCTACCTGCATCCTCTGCTTGAGGCATAAACTCTCTCTCCCCTTTATTTTTTTAATGATATCGTGCTTATCGGTACCAACATTAGCTGCTACTCAGTAAAAATATTTTTATTGCTTCAGCATGTGTAGTGCTGACTTTTCCTAATACAAACATATTATTGGAAAAGAACTGTTACTTACTGTTAGTATGCTAAGGAGGCTGATCAATAAAAAATGCTTATATTTTTCTGGCCCGTTAATCTAGTTTCAAAATTTCGAAAATAGTCCTTATCATGTTAACTACATCTTGGAACTGAATAGACAATTATTGATTTACAAAGGACATGGGATTAAAATGATATAATTACAAATGCAGAGATTGTGCAAGGAAAGATTTTGAGATATCAGTAGAATTAACATTCAAGGTCAATACAGTGTGTACAGACATAAAAATGGGACCATAGGTTGCATGATGAGTCGAGCCTCAAGAGGGCACACTGCTTGTTAATGATACACGACGAGTTGATGAACAGACATGCTTCAAGTCAGTTGGCTTACTCCGAGTGTAGTCCTTCGGTTCTAACTGAAATTGTCTGGATTAGCACCAAAATCGTTAGTCTCAGACCCATTTGAAACTTGGATTAGATTAGGGATCATATGAGAGATGTTCATGTTTTATCTGACCGAACCTAATTAGTTATGCGTGCGATGTCCCTCCTTTGTTTTCCTCATATTTTCATGGGATTATGTGTGTATTAATATGTTGTCAATATCAGTATGCAATGTGGGCATGTAGTACACTAGTATTCTATGTATTCCGTGGGCATGCAGTTACTGTATGCATTCCTTACACCCTTGGATTTTCTATATTTTTGGTAATAAAATATAATAAAATATTGAAGTTTTGAGGGAAAACTATTATAGCAGCCCAGAGAACCACATATCACTCAACTTCCATTTACCCTATAGTGAGGATGACACGACTTATCCTTTCAGTATCTCCTATATGTGATTATGGTTTGTGATGCACACAAGATCTGGCAAGAGTACTTACTTTTCTTCAAAATGTTTATAGCGGAAATTTGTTAATGGTGAGAGGAAATGATGAAGAATCTGCTAAATAACTAGAGGGATTATCATCAGCTCTTGGTTAGCGTTACAATGCAACCATCTTGGAATTGTGACTGTAGTTATTCCAGAAGGCTCATGGGAAGGGTGAGAATGTAGGTTTATGATGTTTTAGAGGGTGTAAATTCATTCTCCAATATTGCAACTACGTTGTCAAGATATGCTTATCGTCCTAATTTTTTCGTCAACAAATCAGATTCTCCAATTTCCAGCAACTAATACTCTAGTGGTTTTCGTCTACACATTAACCGCTATTCACTATAATCAGTGAATGAGACTTTTTTTGCTATCTTTTCTTTATTAATGACTTGGACATTTTTGTTCGATGATGCTTCGAACTATTTGTTTCAGGTGCGAGAAGCAATCCAGAATATCTTTCTTCAGATGGGGTAAGCTTATATGAATTGTTCTTAGGTGATTAAGTTTAAGTTTGTGTATATTGGTGGCAGTCCTGAATGCATTCTTTTTGGGTGCAGTTTTGAGGAGATGCCAACAAACAATTTTGTTGAGAGCAGGTACCCAATCTTTTGTTTCTTTCCTAGATGTAAATAGTATTATGTCATCTACATGGCATCATATTTCTGTTTCCAGTAAGGTGAGAGTTGTTTCTTTCCTAGATGTAAATAGTATTATGTCATCTACATGGCATCATATTTCTGTTTCCAGTAAGGTGAGAGTTGAACAAATGTCTAGTTAACATTGAAAGGTTGTATTGCGTTGCATCACTGTAAGATGGTTGCATGCAATTGCGATTTTTAGTAGCGAATCTCTTTTGTAGTCTGTAGGTTTTCTTAAAAAAGATTAGTTTGTCTGCAATCATGTTGGATATCTTTATTTCTCAGGTCTATTTCGAATGAGATATTCCTTTCTGGATATAGTGGACCTTTCGTTTGATTGTCAGATGAATTGTTCACTATATGATCTTGGGTCCCAACAATAGTCGGTGAACGTTA
>NC_033798.1:14265190-14314006 GCF_001876935.1 Asparagus officinalis
TTATTGTCAATTGTGTGTTTTTAACTTTTCTGCCAGTATAACTGGACTTCTAAGCTGATGAACTCTCAACTATGTCTGTCCTTTAAATTCTTACTAGTTTATCTTATGACTTATTAAACAATAAGGATGCAGAGTTTATATTTTTCTTTTTATTCTCTACCAAACAACCTAGCTAAAAAACTTACACGTCTGTCAACAACTTACACTACCATAACAAACCATCCCGGCAACAATAGGGCTTTACACTACGTGACTTGAGTGACGTCCCATAAAATTTTTAAACTAAGATCTTAAGTAGAGAATGACAAGAACATATATGAATTCTACATACTTATTAGCAAATAATCATAAAGATAAACTGTAAGAATAGATTTACACAGACATATAAGAGTTATGCATGGCTCTGATACCAAAAGTTCAACAAAAATGCTTGGATGAAGACATTAATAATGCAAAAAGAAATGAAAATTACCCATTTCTGGAGCAGTGAGAACCATAATGTTCTACCAAGTTTTAGTAAGTGTATTATTCAAGAAGTTATACAGCCAAGAAATTGGACGATTAATCCTAATCAGGAGTTACCTTTGGTAAAATCCCAAAATACAAAGGAGTTATACTACTTTAATTATTAGGACTACAAAAAGGCTTTTTACAACATATTTTTATATCAGAATTATAAGAACATACTTGGCTTATTAAGATTTGCCCAGAGGCCATTAATAAGGCTTGCCTGCATGGTTTTATCACTGGCGGGAAACTTATAGAGTTGAGTTAAGCATAGTTCCTGAACCAATTATGAAGTTATACTCCTCATGGGTTGATTCCCATTCAATTATCTCTAAACTGGATGAAAACCAAATCATAGATAGCTTATGCCCTATTTATTTCTTTGCTGAAGCAGAAATTCCATGGATATGGACTTGGTTCTTCGAATCTGACTGGACTATTTCTCATTTGCCAATCTTAAAAAGAAAGTTCTACTGTAGATGATGGACTGATATTCTAATAGAAGAAAAAGTAAATCAAATTGAGGAAATTATTAAAAAGAATAATGCTATTCTTGAGACTTCTATGACTCAAGAAATATAGAAAGCAAATCCTATGATTAAAATAGCCAAGATGATCAGGCGGCAGTATCCCCAGGCCTCTGATACAGAAGTTCAACAAAAATGCTAGGAACATTTAAAAAAGCAATTCTTTGAAGCATTTGATACTAGTGATACTAGAAGTCATAGTTCTATTGGGGAAGATACCCATATTCAAGATGCCCAAGACTCAGATGATATGTGGGATGAAATTATGAGAATATTGCAAGATATTAATATGCCTGACATTAACGGTAAAAATATTGCTTGATAAGCACTAGAAAATTCTGATTTGAGCCTCGGGGAGCCGATCAGAATCACTTTATAAAAAGCTACTTTATAAAAGAAGCTTTAGAAAAAGAAGCTTTAATAAAACAACTTTCGAGAAAAAGATGCTATTACTGTGTACTTTTGGAAAGTTATACTTTTCATAAGTTGATATGATATAAAAAAGATGCCATGTCCCTTTCAAGCCACGTATTAAGAAAGAAAGCAGAAGCTTCGTAAGACATCTTTATGGCTTATAAATAAGATGGAAGACAGAGTTTAGGCAGACTTTGGAGAGAGATTTAGAAGAAGAATAATAGAGTTTGAGAGATCCTTTGTATAATTAAGAGTGTACTTTGTAAAATATTTTGGAAGATAATAAAGATATTATTTTACAAGTTGGGCGTCTCAAACTGTAAGCCTTTCTATCTTTTATTTCTGTTTTTGCTTCTTGCTTACTTTTGGTATCAGAGCCATGCATAACTCTTGATTGGGATTTTACCAAAGGTAACTCCTGATTAGTATTAATCACCAATTTCTTGGCTGTATAACTTCTTGAATGATACACTTACTAAAACTTGATGGAATATTATGATTCTCACTGCTCCAAAAATGGGTAATTTCCATTCCTTTTTGCATTATTAATGTCTTCATTCATGCCCTTGATTTTAATGATAGGGTAGGATATTAACTGGCATTCAGATATTTCTGACGAATTTTATCTGGATCATTCATCATTGGAATGTCCTCTTGTTCTAGCCCAACTTGTAAAATAATATTTTTATTATATTCCAGAATATTTTACAAAGTGCACTCTTAATTATACAGAGGATCTCTCAAACTCTCTTATTCTTCTTCTAAATCTCTCTCCAAAGTCTGCCTAAACTCTCTGCTTTCCATCTTATTTATAAGCCATAAAGATGTCTCACGAAGCTTCTGCTTTCTTTCTTAATACGTGGCTTGAAAGGGACATGGCATCTTCTTTATATCATATCAGCTTTTGAAAAGTATAACTTTCCAAAAGTACACAGTAATAACATCTTCTTTTTCGAAAGTTGCTTTATTAAATCTTTTTTTATAAAGTAGCTTTTTATAAAGTGATTCTGATCGGCTCCCTGATGCTCAAATCAGAATTTTCTAGTGCTTATCAAGCAATATTTTTACTTTTAATGTTAGGCATATTAATATCTTGCAATACTCCCATAGCTTCATCCCACATATCATTTGGGTCTTGGGCATCATGAATATGGGTATCTTCCCCAGTAGAACTATGACTTCTAGTATCACTAGTGTCAAATGCTTCAAAGAATTATTTTTTTAAATGTTCCAAGCATTTTTGCTAAACTTCTGTATCAGAGGCCTGGGGATATTTTCGCTTGATCATCTTGGCTATTTTAATCATAGGATTTTCTTTCTGTATTTCTTGAGTCAGAGAAGTCTCAAGAATAGTATTATTCTTTTTAATAATTTCCCCAAATTGCTTTTTTTTTTCTTCTATTAGAATGTCAGTCCATCATCTACAGTAGAATTTTTTTTTTAAGATTGACAAATGAGAAATAGTCTAGTCAGATTCGAAGGACCAAGTCCATATCCATGGAATTTCTGCTTCAGCAAAGAAATAAATAAGGCATAAGCCATCTATGATTTGGCTTTCATCCATTTTAGAGATAATTGAATGAGAATCAACCCATGAGGAGTATAACTTCATAATTGGTTCAGAAACTATCCTTAACTCAGCTCCATTAGTTTCCCACTAGTGATAGAACCATGCAGGTCAACCTTTATTAATGGCCTCTGAACAAATCTTAATAAGCCAAGTATGTTTGTTCTTATGATTCTGATATAAGAATATGTTGTAAAAAGCCTGTTTGTAGTCCCAATAATTAAAGTAGTATAACTCCTTTATTAATGGCCGATCAGAATCACTTTATAAAAGAAGCTTTAATAAAGCAACTTTCGAAAAAGAAGATGCTATTACTGTGTACGTTTAGAAAGGTATACTTTTCAAAAGCTGATATGATATAAAGAAGATGCCACGTCCCTTTCAAGCCGTATATTAAGAAAGAAAGCAGAAGCTTCGTGAGGTATCTTTATGGCTTATAAATAAGATGGAAGGCAGAGAGTTTAGGCAGACTTTGGAGAGATATTTAGAAGAAGAAATAAGAGAGTTTGAGAGATCCTCTGTATAATTAAGAGTGTACTTTGTAAAATATTCTGGAAGATAATAAAGATATTATTTTACAAGTTGGGCTAGAACAGGAGGACATTCCAATGATGAATGATCCAAATAAAATTCGTCAGAAATATCTGAATGACAGTTACTATCCTACCCTATCATTAAAATCAAGGGCATGGATGAAGACATTAATAATGCAAAAAGGAATGAGAATTACCCATTTCTGGAGCAGTGAGAACCATAATGTTCCACCAAGTTTTAGTAAGTGTATCATTCAAGAAGTTATATAGCCAAGAAATTGGCGATTAATACTAATCAGGAGTTAACTTTGGTAAAATCTCAATCAGGAGTTATGTATGTCTCTGATACCAAAAGTAAGCAAGAAGCAAAAAATAAAATAAAAGATAGAAGGGCTCAGTGTTGTAAATAGCGGTCAATAGCGGGGCTATAGCGGCGCGAATAGCGGTCGTGGCCCTTCAGCGCTACGCGTAGGGGTTTCGCGGTTGGCTTAAGCGGAAAAATCCGCTATTCATTTGAATAGCGCGTAAAAGCGGATTTTAGCGGGTTAAAAGCGGGTTTTCGCGGTTAAAAGCGGATTTTCGCGGTTAAAAGCGGATTTTCGCGGTTAAAAGTGGATTTTTGTTGTTAAAAGCGACTAAACCCGCTAAACCTGCTATCACACATATTATGATACTATATTTCTTGAATTTCTTCATAGTTTCATTCATACAACAAGCTTATTAATTGTTATTTATTGATAATACAAGAAATTTATAACTAATTTAATTTTTAGATTTTTTTATGAATTTTCTTATTATTTAGGATATTTAAATATATTTAAATTTGACCACTATTTGACTATGCGCTATTTGCCGCGATTTCGCCGCAATAGCCCGATATAGCCTTAGCGGTACCTCGCTTAGGATATTTAAATATATTTAAATTTGACCACTATTTGACTATGCGCTATTTGCCGCGATTTCGCCGCAATAGCCCGATATAGCCTTAGCGGTACCTCGCCGCGACGCGCCGCGATCCGCTATCAGCAACCTTGGAAGGGCTTATAATTTGAGACGCCCAACTTGTAAAATAATATCTTTATTATCTTCCAGAATATTTTACAAAGTACACTCTTAATTATAAAGAGGATCTCTCAAACTCTCTTATTATTCTTCTAAATCTCTCTCCAAAGTCTGCCTAAACTCTCTGCCTTCCATCTTATTCTTCTAAATCTCTCTCCAAAGTCTGCCTAAACTCTCTGCCTTCCATCTTATTCTTCTTAGCTGCATACCTTTGTGCTCAGCTGGCGAAATAGTTGTGTAGTTGAACCAATATGAAATAGCTGTATCCTAATTCCTAACATATTTTAAATGTGAATGCTTAAGCTAAGACTAATTGCTTATGCCCTATATGTCACCTATCTACCTAAATTGACTTCACCAATCAATAAGAACTTCTCTGTTGCTGACCCAGCATACCATTTCCTATCTTTTTACAATCCTGTGTTCTACCATATCCATACCGCTAATGAAGGGTAAATTTAACACGACGTAATGCCATCTGCTGCAATGCCTTTTGAACCAATATATCGAAGACTATATTTCAGAAGGAAAAATCTGAACAAGGACTATGGATGGAGAACTGTAGTTGGTCACCTTCATGTCAGCAAAGGCAGCGATGTTCGTGACTGGTTGAGTGACCAATGCTGCATTGAACAGCAGCAAAGCTTTGTGGGAAATATAATTTTTTTAGGGTAGTAACAAAGGGACTTCACCTAGAAAAAAATAAGGGAAAAGAAGTGATTGGTGGGTGGCGATTCCAAGCATCCGGTTAAATGCAGCATCGGTTGTCGGCTTCAATAGAGGATCCAGTAGTACTTTCATTAGGGCAGGGAGAATACAAATGATGTGATAAGATTTTGAGTCGTTGAATCAGGGAAGAGAAATTGGGTCGTGGATTTCAGTGTGGGGATTTAGCTTATTTGATTACCTTAGTAAAGACCTTGAAAATGATTACCAGGCACATAAGCTCAATATGAACCATGATCTTTGATTTTGCAGCTTTTCAATGTTGTGTAAACCCCATCCAAAATTGTAGCTGAGAATGCACTCTCAAAAGGCTATTGTAAACTTCAGGGCTAATATTAGTAGTAGTGGCCAATATTTGAAACAGTGCATGCCTGTACAGAGGCTTTACTGAGGCCCCTTTGCCAGTTTATACGGATTTCTTTTTTATTTATTCTTCGTGATGCTACTTATGCATGAAATATTGTGCTCTCAAACTCTCAAATGTTCTCTGGTAGTTGAATTGTGAATTTATGATCAATTTGATTTCTTGTCTGTAGTTTCTGGAACTTTGATGCACTATTCCAACCTCAACAGCACCCTGCTCGTGATTCACATGATACTTTCTTTCTTAAAGGTTTGTTGCTTTTGAATTTAAATTTGATCCATCTCTCCTCTTGCACTTACAAAAGATGAGTAACAAACTCCTTTCTTGCAGTTCCTTCTACCACACGAGAATTACCTGAAGATTACCTGGAGAAAGTAAAACAAGTCCATGAGATTGGTGGTTATGGATCCCTGGGGTATGCTAATAACCTGATTATGTTATGCTTGTAAACAAATCTCTGACAAAACTTATGTCCTCTACAGATATAGGTATAGATGGAAAAGGGAAGAAGCAGAGAAAAATCTCCTCCGAACTCACACGACCGCAGTTTCCACAAGAATGCTTTACCTACTTGCTCAGAAGGTGCACTCTTATGACTAATTCATTAATGTTAACCATGTAGAAAGTTCTCTTTTCTTTTCTTCAAAGTGGGCATGTTGTCTACCATTGTTTCTCAATAATGTCTGACATGTGTACAACACACACATGAACATAATTTGATGTATAACTGCTAAGTTTTTATGTGAAATCTAAAGATGAAGAGCAATAAGACTATCATAACAGAATGCCAGGCTTGGAATGGGCCTAGGTCAGCATCTGTCCATTCTGACTCTCAATTTCCTTGCTTTGGCTCTGCCTACACTTATAAATTATAATAGAGTAATAGATTGCTATTTTCTCACCAGAGCCTCTCAATTATGCTCATTTTCATGCTTCAAGTATCTATCAAAGGATTTAGAAATTATTGAAACATCATAAGTTAGCAATAGTTTATTAATTTATCGGATGCGTGCATGCGAACACATGCGGGGCTGGCATCATGTGAAGATTCCGGTGTGGGAGCCATTATGTTAACATGGTTCTTTCGCACAGGATTTTTGAGCGTATGCATTTTTATACAAATGAGGATAATATTGTTTCAACATCAGCTTCAGTTGGGTTTAGTCATCAAGGAGTTTAATATGTATTATTGTCATGGTTTCTTTTCTATTAAGTTTATCATTGATAAAATATATTAAATGTATGGATGGGTTGGGGAGAGGTTACTTATCTTCAGTGTTGTAAAATATAGCCAAAACCGGTTGAGAAGTGGCCTTTAAAGCAGAAGCAGCCCTTGGCCACTTTGCTTTGCCGCTAAGTGGTGGTGTTAAGCACCATTGGCTCTTTTTGTTTGCAAAACCTCAACAAAGTGGGGGAAAGCGGAAAAAGCGCAGAAAAGCAGAAAAAGCACTGAAAATCTGAATTTTTTAAAAAACGAAATTTACACATTTGAGTTACATTTGCATGGTTGTATACTTGTATAGAATGCGTAAAATTATGAACGAGTATCTCTAGTTACAATTGCAAAGTTTTAAATTATTATTTTTTGAGTTATCCATGTTAAAATTTTAAGAAGATTTCGATTGCTTTTTTCCTTGGTGCTTTTTCCGCTTTGAACAGCTTAAGCCCCAAAAAGCCTAAATGGTGCCTCACTGCTTCATTTAGCTTTCTGCTTACCACAACCTTGATTATATGTGCGTGTGCACTCACGTGTGTGATATGCTAAACTCCTAGTGCATAACCAAGCTAGTTATGCCCACTTGCTAAAGTGGTGCTATGCAATACAATCTCATGTGTTTGTGTGTTTATGTATGTGTGTGTGTGTATTATGTATGTATATGTATGTACATATATGTGTATATTTGTTAATTGCTGTTGTTGAAGTCTGGTAGACTATAAACTCTGGCATAATCACAAGTATTGCAGTTCAAACTTCCTATGATCTTTTGAGTCTGGCTGCCCAGGACTTGAGGGCTATGAGTTCAAACTTCTTTCACTAGACACTTTTACTTGCTATTTGGTCTTTTTGAGTCTGATTGTCTGGGACTTTGAGGGCTTTGGTTCAAACTTCTTTTTACTAGTCACTTCTCTTTTTTTATTACGAGGGACTTCGACCTACTTGTTTTCTTTTTCCTTATTTAACGTCGAACTTGACAAAGAAAGAAGGAGAAAAAGAATATCCTTGCCCCCTACTATTATTTGCTCCATCTGTTTGGTTTTAGGACATAGCCTAGGGTATCCACATGGACCCGAAGCCAACCCATCAATGTGTCAAGTGTCAACGTCTTGTGACTATTCCTGTCTATGTTTAGGTCAAAGCAGTTCCAAAAGTAAAATATCCTTCGGTTCCTTCCCTCAAGCAAAAAGCACCACAATGTGTCCAATGTAATTCTCTTTCTTTGCGAGTTATTTTTTCAGTTAATATTTGATTTCAACGTCTAACTTATATGTCATTGTTCAGAGTCTCTACACTAAAAGCTTAAATTTTATGTATGTGATCCTCGTGTCCTTGATCTAGTATATGTTCAACATACTACAAAAATACCCAAAAGATAGCTGTTGTTAGGCCTGTCCAAACGGGCTGGCCCTGCCCGGCCCAGCCCGACAAACGGGTCCAACACGAGCGGGCCGGGCACCGGGCCGGACATTTTCTTTTTTTTTCTTTTTTTGGTAAAAATTTGCTAAAAATTAGATTAATATTATTATATTTATATAAGTATGTGTTAGTATATACTTACAAATTATTATATAGCTATGTATTATATGTAAATATATTGTATATACTTATAAGTTATAACTTGAGAGGGAGAGAGAGTCACATAAGTATATATTACTTATTTATAAATATGTATTATATAGTTATATATGTCTTTGTTACATACTTACATTATTCTTATTTAAGTACAGTTATACAATTTACTTATATGATATACTTTTATATATACTAGATGCAATATACTTATATATAATTATACTTATGCACTTATATAATATACTTATATAACTGTAATTCTATAATATACACATATAAGTATACTTATAACTACGTTATATATATATTTATATTCTTATATCTTAGTATTTATACATGCTAAGAGTATATATATATATATAGCTATATATTATATATACATATATTATATGTAAATATATTGTATATACTTATAAATTATAACATGAGAGAGAGAGAGAGAGAATCACATAAATATATATTACTTATTTATAAATACGTATTATATAGTTATATATGTATTTGTTACATATTTACATTATGTTTATTTAAGTACAGTTATATAGTTTACTTATATGATATACTTTTATATATACTAGATGTAATATACTTATATATAATTATACTTATGCACTTAATATATACTTATATAACTGTAGTTCTATAATATACACATATAAGTAAACTTATATTATATATATTTATATTGTTATACCTTAGCATCTATACCATGCTATGTGTGTGTGTGTGTGTGTGTGTGTGTACATCTATATATTATATATACATATATTATATGTAAACATATTGTATATACTTATAAATTATAACATGAGAGAGAGAGAGAGAGAATCACATAAATATATATTACTTATTTATAAATACGTATTATATAGTTATATATGTATTTGTTACATATTTACATTATGTTTATTTAAGTACAGTTATATAGTTTACTTATATGATATACTTTTATATATACTAGATGTAATATACTTATATATAATTATACTTATGCACTTAATATATACTTATATAACTGTAGTTCTATAATATACACATATAAGTAAACTTATATTATATATATTTATATTGTTATACCTTAGCATCTATAGCCATGCAAGAGTATATATATATAATATATATATATATTATATAAGTATTATATACTATATATATATATATAATATATATATAATATATATATATATATAATATTATATATATATATATAATATATAGAGAGAGAGAGAGAGAAGAGAGAGAGAGAGAGAGAGAGAGAGAGAGATGGGTATGCTTGGTACCAAGCAGAAGTTTTTGTGTTTGGTAGTGAGGTGGCATATTCCTCTCCACTCATTGAAATCGGGGCCACATTCATATGGTTGGGGAGTGATTGAGAATTGAATGCGTGATGGGAATAGGACACCTCACTACCACATACTCATTCTCCTCTCTCTCCTCTTCTCTCTCTTCTCACATCACAACCACACACACACACACATATATATATATAATAATAATATATATATATATATATATATATATATATATATATATATATATATATATATATATAATAACCGACGGCGAACTGGGCTTGGCCCCCGAATGACACCCCTAGCTGTTGGGAAAAATAAAAATGTATATGGAGCTCAATAATACTTCTATTCCCTTTTGTGGTCCTTACGTTAAAAAAAAAAAGAAAACTTTCAGTTTTAAACTTTCGTCAGAAAGGCAGAAAAGGAGGGTAAACAACTGTATTTTGACGATGGTAATTTTTGAACCAGAAATCTCTTGAAATTTTATGTTGATGCCATATCAAAATCACTTTATCAGAAATATCAGAAAAACTGAGTTCTAATTGATGTGTCATTATGTCCAGAAGCCTTTTACTCCCAAGAGATACTACTCTATAGATCGTGTTTTCAGGAACGAGGCTGTTGACCGAACTCATCTGGCAGAGTTTCATCAGATAGAAGGTAGGCCTCTGCTTTGCTGTTATGATTAATGAATAATCATATATTTGATCCAAATATTTTAAAGAAAAAAAGTAAAGGTGTTAGCAAGCCTTTGCAGCTCCACTAACTCTGGTTTTTGTAAGGTGTCATATGTGATCGGAATCTCACACTTGGTCATCTGATTGGAGTGTTGAATGATTTCTTTGCTTCCCTTGGTAAGACTATATCTGCATCGTACTTGAAGTGCCATTTATGCAAAAGAAAAAAGAGCATCTTACTTTGCCCCTATATCTATTTAGTGTTTCGTTGTTTTAGTGTCTTAAACATTTTGATTTCATTATTGGCTGAAAGCATGTAATGTGAATTTAGTGGTCTTTTATGCTAATAGAAAGGGGTTTGAAAGTGTAGCTCTGGAGCTCTATCTAACTAGCATTTGGAGACCATGTTCCCACTAGGTTGTCTTGTTTATGTTAGTGGTTCCTTGACTGCATATCATCTTTTAGCATTCACTGCTGAGTTCCTTGATGTTTCTGATCATCTCAAGTGACGCATACAACACTATGTTCTAGTAAAAGTGCCAAGTATATTTATTCAACCCACATGTATTTCCATTAGCGCTGACTTTTCTGAAGGTGTATGGCTGCAAATTCTTAACTTCAAAAGATACGAATAACTTACCCTTTTTATCATAGCTTTATCTTTTTAGCTTCTTATATGGCTCTACTGATACTGATAGTATAGAAAATCTTAGCATATTGTATCAACTAGGCTGTTAGTGTTATGTGGGAGCTCCAAATTTGATGACAATCCCTTTAAATATTAAATAACAGCAGTCTTCCCTCTCTGATTTTATACAATTGATGCCTCCTCAGCAGTCAGCATATTTATCCATTTGAAAGATTGCTTGTGACTCATAACTACTTATATGGTGTACTGGCAGGATGAAAATTGAGGATATTAACTAAAGAACTATGATAGTAGGTCTTACAATTATGGGGCTATACACCGTTTGACAACTTTTTTAAACATCAATGATCCTCTTTAGTCTGTGTAGCTACATAAACGGGTCCATATCATACTTACTGATCTTAACAAGTATATTGGCTTGTACCTGTAGAGTGTATAACACATTTGCTTGTAAATCTTGAGATCTATCGTGCCATCTCAAATTCGAAAAGTTTGCAAGTGCCATTGTAGATCATTGGTAAAATCACTTTGCTGAGTGCAAGAAGTTGGAGTTTCAGTCCCACTTATGCGATCTCCAAAAAAGGAAAAAAAAGGAAAGGAAAAAAATAGTGCATTATGCACGACTCACAAAGTAAAGGAAAATATTTACTTCAACTTTTACACACATCTGTCAGATCGTACTTTTGGTTATGGTACATTTCAACTATGGTTTATGTTGAATGATTTATACTGTACACCATGCAACTCCATTGTACCTGATTCATTGTCAGCACTTCAAGTCTTCAAATACCACTTTATCAGTTCTATCCTATGTTACATTATTATGCTGCAACTTCATCGTGGTCAGCAATTTATGTCTGGAATCTGCCATTCATGTGCGCAAAATCCCGTTCCTTATGAGCTCTTGGTTCTTCGCGCTCATCCTTTAGTAAAATTGATACATTATACTGTTTTCCTCGTTATGTAGGCATGAAAAAGCTGCGGTTCAAGCCCGCTTATAATCCATACACTGAACCAAGCATGGAAATCTTCAGGTAATAATAGCACCTAAGTTTTTTTTCCGTCTTTCTGCCCTTTGTTTTAACTTTTACGGGTTAATTGCTGGTAGACCTCGTGTACTATCATTCAATTACTGATGGACTTCCTGTAGTTCCATTGTTGCAGATATACCCCCTGAGTGAAAATTTTTTTTATTCTTTTTCCCTCGGGAAAAAAGAAAGTTGTTTACTTGACGAATAGACCTCCTGAGGGTAAAAGAGTCCAAAAAAGAATTCACTTGGGTGGTCTATCTGCAACGATAAAAGCACGAGTTCATCCGCAGTATTGCTCTTCTTCATTTATATGATTTTGCACTTACAAGCTTATTTGGTTTTCTTTCAGTTATCATGAAGGTTTGGACAAGTGGGTGGAGGTTGGCAATTCTGGCATGTTTAGGCCTGAAATGTTGCGCACCATGGGGTTCCCGGAGGATGTTTCTGTTATTGCATGGGGTCTTTCGCTAGAGAGGTAACTATTCGTATATTAAAGAAAAGTAGCACGTAGCCACATACAAAACTATATGCTTAGCATTATTAGGATTCCTACTACTTGGGTAACTTTCTATCAAATCACCATTCAAATGTTGTTTGGCTATCATATTTGTCATGGAGTATTTGACCAATTGATCAAACTGGAGTATCTGAATTTGACTAAAATATGGAATATAACGAAGGGTAATTGCAGAAAAACTGCTGCATTATAGAGGTTTTTGCAACAAACCTTCATGCTGTATTAGATTTCTACAGATTGAGAATAGGGGTCATGTGCTGAATGGGGTTCTCCATGCAAAAAATGTTAAACATAAGAAGGTCATATGTGGAATGCGGTGGACAAGTAGGTTCGCTAATTCTGCTGATCTTATATTGCAGGGTTTTTCTGTTTTCTGCAATTTATTATCTTTAAGTTACAAGTGTAGTAACTAATATAATTGTTGTTCTCACCAAATAATTCTTGAATATTGTTCTGACATGTGCAATTGTAAATTGTTTGTTGTGCAATTGTACTAAATGTTTGTAGTGCAATTGTAAATTGTTTTGAAATAGTGGTAAATATCAAATTGCTGAGCTTTTTGCTCATCATGTTTGCCTTCATTGGTGACGTCGGTTTCCTCTTCTAAATGTATTCTGGGACAACCAGGCCAACAATGATTCTATACGGGATTAACAACATCAGGGACCTCTTTGGACCGAAGGTACCGTGCTGTCTGCAAGTTTTACAGTAAATTACCAAAGAGGAATAGTTGTAACTTTTAAGTCTGTTTTATATTTTCAGGTGGATTTCAATCTTATCAAAAGCAGCAAGATCTGCCGTTTAGGTTGGCAGTAATCCTCTCAGGTGGAGAGATTGCCTGGAATTAAATTTGTGGAACCCCGGTTGCCTTCGTTCAATGAAATTGATTTGATTATGTTGATAGGAGCAATTTTGAAACGTGATGGTATTTCAAGTACATCATTTTCTTTCTTATGTTCCTCACTGAAATACAGTGGGTAATCAAGTACAGGGACAACATGTAACTACTGCATGTAATATATAATTTTTGGTAATATTTTAATGATATGGGAACTAGTTTGCATAGAGTGGGGCAAAAAAATTCAGAGGAATAAGGTCAAAACTTCAGACCCACATCATATAAATATCACAGATCTTGCAAACAATACTCCATAGGATAAATTTTCAAAACCAACCTTTTTCGGTTTTTATTTGTAAAAACCGACCGTTTTTAAAAATAATTACAAAAACCGACCAGTTTTCAGCCCAGTGCTGAAAACAGGTCGGTTTTTGTAAAAAGTTTTCCGAAACATCACGGGAGTTGAACGCCCGTGAAGTTTATCGAGAAATTAAACTTCACGAGAGTTCAACTCCCGTGAAGTTTAATTTCTTCTTAAAATTCCACGGGAGTTCAATTCCCGTGGAGTTACAGTCAAATATCCCCAGAGAAGCGATCTCCGGGAAGTTGGGACTGCAACTTCACGGGAGTTCAACTCCCGTGAAGTTGCAGGTTATCCAAAACATGCACAGCCCGCTGTGCATGTTTTGTATACATACCTGTTGACTCATATATATGCCAATTTATTTGCAAACAACAATATATACATGATTCAACTATGAATTATAACTCATATATATACCAATTTATTTGCAAACAACAATATATATATGATTTAACCATGAATTAAACACACACGATTATGTATATAAACAATAATTTATCTTCAAAAGTTTAGTATTTGAAAATTCAGGAAAGTTACAAATTTTACAAATAATACAGAACATAGTATCATACAGAACATATTGCAAATAATACAAGTGCATGGGTGAAATAAATTTATTTTGTTAAAATTTGTAACTTTCCTGAATTTTTATTCGCTGCAATATATTACGTGGTAACCATAAAATACTTAACAAATGAATCGTAAAGGAGATGATAGGCTCAAAATAAAGAATTGAAATATTTGACCACGCGCAATGCATACATGCCCCCGGCTAGTTTGTCAAAAATCAACAGACCAATCAAGGTGGTCTGAAATTTTAGATAAAATTCACCGCTAACACTTCGACATTTGGCGACCTTAAGTACTCATCACCAATATTTGCAAGTAATCTCTTAAGGTCATCAATAATTGGCGACCTTAAGTACTCATCACCAAACACTTCGACAACTGCTGTGACGAACTTTTTGAGACTTTCAATAGCGGTGCTTTCCCCAATCTGCACATACTCATCAACATAATCGGCCGGAACACCATATGCAAGTTGTCGAAAAGCAGCTGTTACCTTCTGAAGTGATGACAAGCCAAGACGCCCAGCAGCATTCCTCTTTTGAACAAAATAAGTATCGTGCGCGACGACGGCATCATGAATGCGCATGAAAAGAGCTTGCTTCATTCTGAATCTCCTTCGAAAGAGATGAGCCCCATATTTTGGAGGATTAGCAAAGTAGTCACGACAAAGTCTTTCATGACCCTCAATTAGATCACGATTAACAATACGGTGACCCATAATAGAACCACGATGACCTCCTCTTGAACTCTGGTTGGCACGCGCTTTTTCTTCTATTTGAGCAAGTAACAATTCTTCATATTCGTCGTCAATATTGTCGTCGCCATCCATGAACGTATCAACTAGATAACGACTAGCTAACGAACGACGAGCCATAAAATATATTTTCAAAGTGAGAAAAAGATGAGGAAGCAAAGAATGAGAGAATGAGATAACAAAAGTGACGAGATTTGTTCTCATATATATAGATAAAAAATAGAAGTCAAAGTAGCCGTTGTAAATCAGACGTTTCTTCATTTTGAACAAAACAGAAGTCAAGCTTAGCAAAAGTAAATAAATATTGTGATTTTCTGTCTTTCTTCATTTTGAATTCGTAAATACTATACTTCCCAATACGATACACATGAATATGTTCTAGATTTTTTTGCCTAGACACCTCGTTATGATGACTTAATTAAATCAATGATTTGGATCATCAATATGAAATCTAACCGTTGGAAACTAGTCATTATTTCAAAGTTTCAAATAAAAAATAATTTATTATTTATCAGTCAAAGACGGTGAATGTTTTTATTATTGTAATAAATGCAAGATTCTTTAAAATGGGGAAGCTGTTGGAGTTGGGGCAAAAATAATTTGGAGAATATGACTTTTGCTTCCCCATTTTGAAGAAATTTTTGGGGAAGCTGTTGGAGATGCTCTTAGAGTTATATACATGTACCGAAACAAGGTGCCATAATGGGCCGCAGGCCATGAGGGGACACAGCTTGTGGATCCACTATTATTATAACTGAATTAATTATTGCGAACCCCTTAAGATTTCAAATATGATAAAGAGGGCTGGACTCTAAATAGAGTTTTCATTAAAGGGTCTGTTTGTTTGCCTAAAAAAATGGGAAATCAAAGAAATGGAAAACTATTTCTAAGAATAATTATTTTGGGAGTGTTTGGTTTGCGAAAAAAAAGAGGTTTTGGGATTGTTTGGTTGGCTAAAAAAAGAAGAAAATCAAAGAAATGGAGATGAGATGAGATGAGTTGTCACCTTATTATAGGATGATGTGAGTGATTTTTTAAGAAAACTTGTTTTGATGTTGTTTGGTTGGCGAAAAAAAATAAGGAAATGAATTATAAGAAATCTATTTCTTTTAATATGTTGTTTTCTTTTGTTTGGTTCATCCTTAAAAATAAAAAAATAGATGAGATGTCATTATATTATTGGATGATGTGACCCACACTTAAGAAAATTATTTTCCTAGCTTTTTGGGAGGAAATGGGTGGAAATAAAATATTAATGAGATGAGATGAGTTGTCACCATCTTATTGGACGATGTGAGTGATTTGAAATGAAGAGATGGGATGAGTTGAGTGATGTTGTGGATGAAAATAATATTTTATTAGATGTGATGGATGAGTTGTTGGATGAAATATTTTATTAGATGTGATGGATGAGTTGTTGGATGAAAATAATATTTTATTAGATGTGGTGGATGAGTTGTTGGATAATAATATTTTATTAGATGTGGTGGATGAGTTGTTGGATAAAAATAATATTTTATTAGATGTTGTGGGTGGAATTTAGGGATGGAAATGAATGAAATTGTACTTTTTGAGTTTTCGTGGTTTTCATTTCTATTTCTTGGTTTTTTAGAAAATAACCAAACAGGCCCAAAACGGAACTCAATGTTTACTGAAAGTACAGATATCCGCATGTATGTAAATATTACGTCTTTGTAGAAAAAGGGTTTTTATATATACCCTCCAAATAATTGGTATTCCTGAATATACCCTCCAAGTTATTATAATTTCATAATTGCCCCCTAAATTGTAAACAGTCATCAATATTAACAAATTTTAGATTAGATTTACAAACCCATTTACATGGGTAGGCCTGCGGCGTCACTTCTCTCCGTCTCTTGTTTGGTTACATCGTGTGAAACTAAGCAGATTCACGAGATGAAGTAACTTTGACTTTACCTATTAGAGTCATGAACAGGTTATAGGAACGAAATAACTTGACTTTATCTGAAGGATTATAATTCTGAGGATATTTTTAGAAATTAATACCTATGATTTGGGGGGCATGAATTAAAAAAAAAAAAAAAAACCCTAAGAAAAACTCTTCTTATAGGCACTCATTGTAGAAATCAAGTTCTGTGATTTTTCGCTAATGCAACTGTTATTTAATATGTGATGCTTAATGTTCCTTGGATATCACGCTTGATGTCCATCGTT
Source organism: Asparagus officinalis (assembly GCF_001876935.1). Taxonomy (NCBI): domain Eukaryota; kingdom Viridiplantae; phylum Streptophyta; class Magnoliopsida; order Asparagales; family Asparagaceae; genus Asparagus; species Asparagus officinalis. Next base: position 14,282,573 of record NC_033798.1, read on the forward strand.
CCATAAAGTCGCAGATGCATTTAAAAAAAAAAATACTAGTATTTCAGCTATAGTATTATATATGTTCGATATTGCTCTTGAAAATATTATAATCTATCCTAGAAACTAAACGTGGATTTGGGCCTGGGGTCGGCTTAAACATTCTCAAATCTGGATTTTGAAGCTGGATTTGTGCAAGATACCGTGAATCTTGATTGGAATTTCCATCTTCTCACGGGTAATTTCTTCTCTAAATTGTAATTACTCAAAACTCGATTAAATCTGGGTGTTGCATTGAACAAAGGTATATAATGATCTATAATGAGTATTTACATTCTCTGAGCGACAGTTAAATTTATCGGACCAACTTAGTACATTATAGATGTGGGCAACACGAACTTATGCTATACCAGCACCTAAAATAAACTTTGGGAGATTATAGTGCAAATAAACATAAATATAATAAAAGTTAAAACTTTTACGGAGTTGCAATTGAAAATTATTTTAAAATTAACTTTAAGAACTCAACTTCGAGAATCAAAACATACCGCCGTCCAAATAGACATGAGCGCAAAGCAACAAAGTGAAATCAAATCAAGAATAAATCTTTTATAAAACAACATAATTTAAAAGAAAAAAAAGGAGAATTTAAAAGAGAAAGCAACAAGATGCATACCTGATAGTAGAGGGTATTGGAGCAAACTAAAAAGTAGGGAAAAAAAATATATATAGGTGAAGACATGCCTACATAAAGGCTTAAGCAAATTAATTACATAGAATTCTAGAATAAATTCAATGCACGAAGAAAAAGTTATTTTTAATATTAAGTTATTTGGTATTATAATCCTGTAAGGCTCTCATCACTAATACCATATATTAGGTTGAACTCTAATTTGGAGGTCAACCCTAATTCTACAGGGATGCGTCCGTTCTAATTATTTGTTAAACATATCTGTACATGTGTATGCTTTATTGAAATTTAAACATATCTGTACATGTGTATGCTTTATTGAAATTCCCTTTGAATACATTTATCGATGTGACCTAAAATTGCATCCAGATACGTTCTAATATTTCTATTTGAACCAAATTACTATGTCAAATTCTTTTTGCTCATTTCGAAGAAAATTTATCACGAAAAGTTGTCGAAGTTCCTCTATTGGATTCTGGGGAGAAAGTAAGAAATAGATCTCAAGTGGACTTCCCATCCAACCAAATAAAAACCATGAATTTTCGAAAAGTTCGGAAATTTGTAGGTAGTTGATTCGTCAGATATTCAAATATAAAGGCACTGTTTGGCAACCAAAAAAAATGTCTTATCTAAGAGCTTGTGTCTTATTGACTTGGTCAATAAGCTAGTAGAGCTGTTTGGTGACAAAAAATAGGAGGAGATTATTTTGGAGATTGTGTCTTTTGCAAGTAGCTTTTGGAAAGCTATCTCAAGTAGCGTTTGTCTTTGGAAAGGAGCTGTCAATTTTTTTCTTCCGTTTTTTCCCCTAATAATTCCAATTTTATATCAATAATATTGCATGACCTTTTTAGTCATTTAACAAATTTAAGCTAGTTGTACAGCTTCTTTTGCCAAACAGCTCTAGTCAATTAGCTAGCTACACAGCTTTCAGCTACAATTTCACAGCTTTCAGCTAGCTTGACAGCTTTCAGCTATAATCTCGCAGCTTTCAGCTAGTTTTGCCAAACAGAGCCAAAATCTTTTTATGTGTTAGGGATAAAATAGAACTCTAATTTGAGTGACATGAACCTTACCTCAGTCTGTTTACTTTAAAGTTCCAACAATATTCAAGAACACATTAAAAATGATAATATTTTATCCCGATAACACATCTAATTGGGGCTCTTAAGGGAAAAATCAAAGTAGCATCCATGAAACGCATCCCTGAGTTCTTGTTATGTGTTTTACATACAAGAAAAAGTACTTGTTATGTTCACATATTGATTGCTACAAATCTAGAGAGGGAGGGAGGGAGCGAGGGAGGAAGAGGAGTTAACTAGTTTAGTCCTTGTTAAACGTTCACATGGTGGATGCGTATTAATTAATTAAAGGATAGTTTGGTCATATTTTATAGGAATAATAACATTCCGGTATCGCTAAGAGGAGTTGAACTAGTTTAGTTCTTGTTAGATGTTCATTATGATTAGTGTTAATATTGAGGTTAGGATTAGGATTATGGTTAGATTACAACAAAGATTGTTGACTAACTAAGTTTGGGGTTCAGATTAACCACTAGTCAATAATCATTGTTATAATCCTAACCAGCTAACCCTACTGCCAATCGGGTCCCAATCCTAACCAAAACTCTAGACCAAACCGTAAACTATCAAACATCCAATTAGATCTCTAAATAAAAATAACAGATGTCGTTAACCCATCATTAGATTTCAAGACCACTCATATAATTACACCATACGTCATGCCTCGTGATAATGGAATGTAATTAATCCTATTTACAAATATTAGCAATCTTGATAATATACGGAGGAAAGCACAAAGGATATTTTGTAACATTAAAAAGGCACATCAGAGACGCGAAATCAGGCTCAGAGTATGACGCAGCACGGAAGTTGTAACATTAAAAAGGCACATCAAAGATATTATGCTCTGATACCAATTGACGCAGCGCGGAAGTTGTAACATCGGAATCCACCAAGGGTGTTCTCTGAATCCACAAAGAACGATCTTCGAATCCACGAAGAACTTCGAATCCACGAAGAAAATATTAAAAGAGAAATTTTATTGATGAAAAGTTATGCCTCTAGGACTTACAAGACTCTTCTTAAATAGAAAAAGAAACAAAACTCCTACAATAACTCTAATTCCTACAAGGACTCAAACTTTACAAAAAATAGTAAAAGAATTCCTAAAATATTAAAACTCCTAAAAAGACTCCTTATTACTAGAAAAGTCTACCGGTCAAATCTGAGATCAAATTGGATTTGTTTCCTAAACATAACAGACTCTAACTCAGATTAAGCATCCAACATCAGAGTATCATGCATAAATTGACAAATAGTTAGATTTGAAGAATAATTGAAACCCCACAATATATTTGACGGGTACATATAGAAAAAGAGACTTATTGTCTCTTAAACCCCACAATATATTTGACGGGTACGTATAGAAAAAGAAGACATATTGTCTCTCATGTCAAAGACATGAAGGCTGCAAAGTTTATCTGAGAAAGACTTCCAAGGTTTTTAATTACATTATTAGTGATTGAATAATAAAATAATAGGCATAACTGGGAAAAAGAACTAATGTTTTGACCCTTAACATCTTCTAGCTTTAGCTACCCAGCCAACTACCAAACCCCGTGAAATTTTCAAGAAAGAAACTTTCCAACTTATATTAGGCACAGTGTCTGGGTACTGTGCAATCAGAAAACGATCCCTTAGCATCCCTCAATTATTTCACAAAAAAAAAAGACACCCACCCCCAACACAAAAAAAAAAAAAAAAAAAACACACCCACTCACACACACCAACACACACGAAAAGTGTAAACCACGATTTTTACATGAAAAAAAACCCCTGCGTAATTTTACCCTACAGTGAAGAACCAAATAGTAGTTAAACCTGCAAATTTACCTTCTAAAAGGCATTGTATCTATGATACATCCAGAATCCTGAAGATGTTAGAATTTTCAAGCTTTTCCCCCCCCAACAAAAAAAAAAAAAAAAAAACACACCCACTCACACACACCAACACACACGAAAAGTGTAAACCACGATTTTTACATGAAAAAAAACCCCTGCGTAATTTTACCCTACAGTGAAGAACCAAATAGTAGTTAAACCTGCAAATTTACCTTCTAAAAGGCATTGTATCTATGATACATCCAGAATCCTGAAGATGTTAGAATTTTCAAGCTTTTGTACCTGAAACTCTGTTAAAGTTAAAAGAGTGACAGAAACCAAAGCACGAAGAGCCGTTCATTTGAGTGACATGAACCTTACCTCAGTCTGTTTACTTTCAGCATCAACCTTAGCTGTACCCAGAAGATTTTGCCAACACTGACAGCAACATCAGCCGACCACGATAATATTTTATAAATTCTCACAAAATGCAAGTGCCTTTTGTTCCTGGGGGCACAACCGACTGCAATTATATGACAAATATCTGAAACAGATGCCAAAATCTCAGACACTGCAACATGTACATAACCTGCATGAGATGGCAGGTGTCTTTTTGTATCACGTTTAAGCCAAAATAAGAGTTTCCTACAGGCAAACCATATTCGCAAGCGAGAGGGATGAATCTTGTCACAGCTTAGATAAGCAAGCAGGAGCAATCTAAAATCATCGATCCAAGACAAGGTTATAACAAAGGTGAAAGAAGGATATAGATGACTTAAAAGATGGTTGTAATGCCCCAGGTGTAAGTTTATAAACACATCAGGGGCAAGATATCAATACATTCAAATGCATATATATAATCATCTGTTCATGAATCAAACAGTTGAGATCTGTTTCGAAAATGGCGCATTGTATAAAAAAAATTATTTTCTTTAAGAATACATCTTGTGGATCATTATTTTGCATGCCTCGACAGTGAATCTAACAAAATTATTACAAACAGATTATCATAGGCTGACTACAAAGCATTTCCGCATGCACTGTGTGAATTAGCAACAGATTCAGTGAACAAAACTTATACCACAAAAAATCCTGGTGAAAGCTTCTTGCATCATCTGGCCATGATTTCTTACAATTATAGTATTAAATTTTCTACAATTCCAGGTTATCAAAATTTTGGCAGTCATGAGATTATGCAATGGATGCATGGTAATGACATGGTAAATGCACCGAATGCATCAAATAGCAAACGTGTGTCCATTACACACAACTATTTATTCTCAACTTGCAATTTTGTATGACCAAAAGAGGTAGATAGAACATTGTCTGAGGCACTATCACTTCAGAATTTTCTAGTCTGACCCCATAGTTTGTTTCCCAGGACACTATTAGATAAAGAAAAACTCACTATGTATCTTGCTTGCCGATTTTCTCTTTTGAGGGGTGTTTGTGCTGAGAACGCATGTTCCTTTTTTGGTTGGGAGTTTGGTCCTTGCTCCTTATCTCCGTCCTTGCTTATCTTCCCAAAGAACTTCAAATTTTTTTGTGACTATCGAAATAACCAATAGGAATGACAAAAGCATGGTTTAAAGTCATCTATATTCCAGAAAGCAATAGAACTATAGTAGACACAGATACCTCATATTAGACACGTCAATTGACCAAAATACAGACAAAAGTACAGTTCTGAATAAGTCATTTCTGTGTACATGTAATATACTTACATACATCTATATATGTCTGCATACACGCCCCATGTAATTGATCTATAGGGAGCTGTCCACTATTGTTAACAAGCAGCATTGCTATTTGAATCCAGCAACCTGATAACTTTAAGTTTAGTAAAAGGATGGAAAAACACATCAATTCATCTTATCATCAGTCTGAATTGCTGAGTTCTCTCCGCCTTAAAATAAGGTCGATGTATCTCTTTTTCTGGACAACATCCGAGCAATAAATATAATTTTGCAAATTCGTGTTCACCTCACAAATGGTACTGCTTTTATTCAAGTATAATTTAAAAACAAGACCTACAAAGCTGATGGTAATAAACTAATGGTCAATTTGGCATTGTTTTTTATTTATTTTTAAGGTGCTTCTACTTATTTCTTTGAGAAGCAGTAAATTACGGTGTTTAGTGAAAAAAAATTGCACGCTTAATGGAATTGTTTTTGCTTTTAAGGGGCTGCTTTTCGAAGCAACTTGAGGATGCTTTTAAAAGCAGCTTCTATTTTTTTTTAGTTTTTATGTCATATATACCTTTTTTTAACAATGATTATCAAGCATAGTTCTACCAAATACATTACAAATTTTTTTAAGCAGTTTATGATATTTGATTACCAAACAGCTAATTTCAGCGGTTTATATATGTTGCTTCTACAAGTTGCTTTTATAAGCAACTTATTATAAGCTCCAGCAATACCAAACTAGCCATAAATATCTAAACAACATTAATTTATCAATACCAGGAGAATACTTAACTACTCCAATATACGAAATGGCATAAAGTCGAATAAATAATGTAAAGGGATCCTAACACACATACCAAATTATCATTTACAACTATTTTCGGTAAAGATGGTTAACTAACAAAAACTACTGCTTATAAAATTTATGAAGTAGGAAATAGTGGAAGTAAAGAATTTTTTGTTTATTTCACATATTTCTTTAAAGTTGTGGAAAATAGTACTTCTTATTCTTCATTCTCTTTTTTTATTTAGATAGTAATGAAAAGGTGGTAGGAAGTAACCAATAAAGAAAATATTAATAAAAAATTATTCATTTCCTAAATAATGCACATTTCACCTACTTCCGGGCTACTTCCGAGTCTTGAGCGGATAAATATTTAAGAAGTAGGAATGACACGTAGGTGCCACAGCAGCGTTTAAGGAAGCATTCCAAGAAGGTTTTTCAGAGAAACAAACATATTTTTTTTACTTGGAAGTAGTAGACATAGCTTCTACTTCCTTTTCTTCAGCTACTTTGAAATTACTTTCGTGCAAACAAACAAGCCCTAAATTGAAGGCTCCCGACATCTTATCAAATTATTATATTGGGAACTTAATTGTTGAAAATAGAACAACTCATTTCAACATTAAAAAAGGGGAAAATATGACATAATCATGTTGGTTAAATTACCAAATTGATGTTTTTTGTAACCCATTTAACCAGTTTGGTATTTAAAGTTTCTTTGGTGACTTTTTGGTAAAAGAAAGTTTGCTCATTCTTCAATTAGGCATTTTTCTTTGCCCCGTAAAAATTTTGGGAAGATTTTGTCAATTTCAAACACATTTATAGCAAAAAAGCTATATTTTCATTCAATTAAATACTGATAATCATCCTACTAAACATCTACATCTTCAAAACCATATGAGAAGTCAAGAAACCTACAGTTTTATTTGCGCCACATCAGTTAAACAAAGCCACGTCAGCGTTCTAATAATCCTGCAATTAAATCATGTGAGGTCATATGCAATCTTTTAGTCAACGGCGGAAAAAATTTAATTGCATTTTGGCATACTTTCAATACCAAAAAGTAGCCGATCAAACTTTTTATACCAAACCAAGCGGGTTACAAAAAATTTCAATTTGGTAATTTAGCCTAATGATATTAATAGCATTTATTGGCACATAATAAACCACAAATAATAGAATTCGAGCCAGATTCAAGAACACCATTCACCTGAATGATTCTCATTCCACTTAAAGCCATATTTGTTCTTCAATATACAACAGAAACTATACTAGTTAATGCACTAAAATCACATATGCCACCATTAAAACTTCACTCATATAAACCCCAAACCAATCAAAGAGCAGCACCAATCCTACCTAATATCTACACCCAAATATAACAAAATTTCACTAAAACACCCCAATCAAACCTCAAAGTTTAGTCTTGTACCTGCAATCCGAATTCTCCACCGTCCGATTCCTAATGTCAACCCTAACATCACAAATCGTGTACGAAACCAAATGCTTCCTGATTATCCCCAGAATCGAAACCCTGCCCGCGATCGTCGTGTGCGTCGTCAAATCCAACGATCCCGCGATCACGTCGGCGTACACCGACGAGTCCCCGATCAAACGGCCAGCTAGCACCGTCAGCACGACCTCGATCGTCTCCGTCCCCTTCGCCTTTATCTCTCCTGGAGGGATGACGACGTCTCCGGCGAGCTTCGAGCGGAGTAGAAGCTCGCGGTGCCGCCGTCAGGGAGCGGAAGCCTGACGTGGTTGGGGTTGTAGGCGGTGATGAGGAAGATCTAGGGTTGACGTTGAGCGTCGAAGGAGGGTTGGGGATGTTGGGCCTATGCGTTACGGCGGCGAGCCTGACCGGCGGTCTACGGTGGTGACGCGTGGCGAAAGGCGGAAGACGGTGAGGGCGAGAGTAGGATGAGGAGGACGAGAGGATGAGCGGCCGTTAAGGGTTTAGGGAAGGCAGAGACCGGAGACGGTGATCGGCGGGGGTACGGCGCTTGGATCAGGATCCATAGGGAAGACAAAACTGCAGTGGATTCCAAACCCTCGACGATCTGCTCACGTTTCTACGAGATTCGGAGAAGAGGGTACTTTCAGTTTTGTGTTCACTGATGTCTTCACCCTTGAGTTCAAAACGTGGGTCCCAGGAACTGTGGGGTCCGTGACTTTCGAATGGGGTGATAAGTTGGGGGTATATAAACCCGGGTAGGGATTGCTGCGGGTGTTTCTGCTGTTCTGGTGGAACATTTTAATTAAAGACGAGTGTAAAGGAGAGGGCAAGAGTGGTTTTCCCGGGTGAAGTAGGAATTAGTTGACGTTGCATCTCAGGTGATGGGCGAGTTGTTGGGAGTTGGGTGGTCTGTCTGTTCATCCTTTTGTATGTGGAAATTTTTTTACCTTTGACTCGAACTGAACTCTAGAAATTTCAAGCAAATAATAATAATAATAATAAATAAATGAAATCTCCAAGCTCTGTTGAAAATTATCAATAATAATACATTGATGATCCAAAAGGATCATGCTAAAAAGTAAAGAAAAGAAATTAAAATTAATTATAAGTGCTTTTGCTTTTTTTTTAAAGGTCAGCCTGTTGTTATGTGTGAACACTAACAACTTCAATGGTAGATTAAAAGTTTTATGAGAACGTGATATATTCATGAAACTCAAAATTTGAACAGTAAAAATTGAGGGTTATAGTTTTATATTTAATAGTAAATAAAATTAGCACTAAGTTTTCTCTAAATATAAAGATATCCTGTGAAATTAGACATGTGACCAATCGGACCTGACCTTACAAGGAATTCATATTTTATCTTAAATTGAGGTTCCTAACCTTTTTATTTTTTTAGGGTGAATGTTGAGGGTGAATGTTGAGGTTTTTCTGACTCTAAATATAAACTTTAATATATATTTTTATAACCCAACTCAAATCAAACCCAAGGGCATGGGAGCTATATTGGGATCTCCTAATCGTCCGGATCGCCCGTGGTGTGCTCAATTATAAACTTTAACTAGTATTTAACACATGTTTTGCACTTGATGCATATTAAGTACCGATATTGTTGGCCTTCTTGTTTTGATGATGATTTACAAACAATTTAATTCTAATGTTGTTTGTCTAGTGTTTGTGTTTTTATATCAATTGTAGACAAACAACATGTTGGAGGACGGATGGATTGCGCCATAACGATCGTATCAAATGGAGGTTGGCGGAATAGTGGTTGAAGCCTTGCTATTCAAAGTTGAAGATCCAAGTTCAAGCTTCATCCAAGTTTACCTAGTTGAGCTACAATGAAGATCAAGATCAAGCTTGGGTAACATTAGTTTAGATTTATATTATGTGTGTTAGTACTTTAAGCTCAATCATATATACACACACATTATATTAGTTTCTTTGTATATATATATATATATATATATATACAACACAAGTTTTGTTTTATATATATACATAGTTATATATACATATACATCTTGGTTTTTAGTTTTATCCACAAACAAAGTTTTTACAAATAAATTCACTTTGTAATACACTTGTACAAAGTTTTTACAAAGTTTTTACAAAGTTTTTACAAAGTTTTGGTTTTTAGTTGTGCTTAATTTGTGAAGTTCACTTTGTAATACACTTGTACACCGAGAGGAGTGTGTGGTGAGGACGGAGTCGATACCGAGAGGAGTGGCGTCGGTGGCCTAGTGAGAGGTGATAATTCTGATCACTTGAGGGAGTCGATACGTGAGAACCAACACTTGAGGTTGTAGCTTGTGTATGTACATTGTGAGGATTTGTGAGAGTTGTCGGTTGACTTGATAACCGAGGGTGTAGAGTTTTCGGTTAGCTAGAAAACCGAGTGTGTAGAGAAATTCTGGCTTCCAAACCGGGTTGTGTAGTGGATTCTATCCGGGAGTGGGGAGTGGAGACGTAGGACGGAAGGTCCAAACTCCATGATCATTTCCTTGTGTTTGGGTTTGGTATTGGCGCATTTATTATTGTATATTGTTATATCACCATTGTTGCATGATCATATTATTTACCCTTGTTTATATTGTATATCCTTGCACATATCTTGTAGCATATCATACTCGCTAGGATATATTTGTTAATTAGTTTTAATTGGCATAAAATGGGATTAGATTAGCATAAACCCTATTCACCCCCCCTCTAAGGTTCTTTCCTAGCGGCCTTAGGGTATAACAATTGGTATCAGAGCTTGGTACTCTTTGATTTAAGGTCTAATCGCCTTGAGTTAAAGATCCAAGTTATCTTTTTGTGCTAATCTTGTTTTGATTTTATTTATATCTTGCTTGTACATATATACATTATGGATATGCACGGTGCACCTAGTTTAGGCTATGCCAGCTCCTTGTTTAGATAATTTCCCCTATGCCCAATGGTGTGTTAGATTTAAACTCTTTGTTCGATCTAGACACTTTGATTTATGGGAAATTATAGATGATGCTTATATTGTGCCCACTTCGGAGAAATCCAAGTGGAATAAAAATGATCATCGTATGTTTACCATGAATAAGCTTTTGTTAGAATTTTTACAAAATGTGTTCGATTCATCTATGTCTAACATTCTTGATTCTTTTGATAGTGCTTACATATTATGGAAACTTATAGAAGCACATCAAGGGAATTTGGAGACGATCCGACAAGCTTTGGAGGATTCCGCTTCTAGTTCATGTGGAGCTTTATTTTTATGCACACGGCCACTAGGCGATAGCCCTAGTGTGGTAAGCGAGTCCGAATCCGAATATGATTTATCTTCTGATGAACTCGCCCGTTCTAGTGAAAAATTATTGCATGCCTATAACAAATTGCATAAAATTTTTATTGATTTACAAAGGAAGCATGAAGATTTAAAATCCGATCATGAGAAGTTAGCATCCAAATTTAATATCCACTACTGGATTTTCAACCTTTAGCGACGGACAAATCCGTCGCTATAGGTCAATTTTCCGTCGCTACAAGTTTTAGCGACGGAAAAAATATATTTCCGTCGCTAAAACTTCGACGTTATAACAGGGGTGCCTAAAAATACTTTTAGCGACGGAAATTCCGTCACTAAATTTTAGCGACGGCTTATTAGCGACGGCCAAATGGTCGCTAATTTTTAAAAATAAAAAATTAAAAAACAATAGCGACGGGAAAATCCGTCGCTAATAAAGTTTTAGCGACGGATTTTCCGTCGCTAAAACTTTATTAGTGACGGAAAATCCGTCGCTATTAATTTTTAAAAAAACCAGATATGATTTCTTGCACATTTTCCGTCGCTAAATAGTTATTTAGTGACGGAAATTCCGCTGCTAAAATTGTATTTAGTAACGGAATTTCCGTAGCTAAAAAATTTAAAAAAAGGAATTTGCAAAATGTTTTGAAAATTGAAAAAACCTGTACAATATCAATAATAATTTTTAAAAACCTGTTCAATCAACAGAAGATCACATCTCACGTATATATCACACATTTAATTTAATAAAAGCAAATAAAAGTTTCTCGACAGGTATATAATAAATATTGTTTATACAACACAAGAAATTGTTTTCAAAGTTATATTAAGGACAATCAATCCTCCTGATCATCATCATCATCATCCTCATCCTCAACACCAGCCACATTTTTTTATTATTTTATATTTTTTGTGCACGTTTTCCGTAGCTAAATAATTATTTGGCGACGGAAATACCGTCGCTAAATAATTATTTAGCTACGGAAAATCCGTAGCTAAATAATCATAAATTTAAAAAAAACATTTTGAAAATTATTGAAAAAATCCTGTACAATATCGATACTAAATTTAAAAAACCTGTTCAATCAACAATATAATATTCAATCTCACGCATATATCACAAATCTATTTCAATAAAAACAAATAAAAGTTTCCCGACATATCAGTAGTAAATATTGTTTATACAACACAAGAAATTGTTTTCAAAGTTAACATATCAGAATCAATCCTCCTGATCATCATCATCATCCTCATCCTCAACACGACCTGCATTACCCCCGGCTACACCTTGTGAAGAAGTCCCCGCCTGCAAATATAAATCAAACGTTAATAAGGGTGTGCAACCGTTAATAAGAGTTCAAATATAAATCAAACGTTAATAAGGGCGTCTACGGAGTTTCACGAAGTATATGTGCTGTGGAGGATATATTCTACGGAGTTTCAAAAAGTGTATGTGCATTGGAGGATATGTTCCAAGAAGTATATGCCAGGTGCATTGATTTAAAAAGTGTATTATATAACCAAATACACTTAGAACATGCGTAAGCATATATCCAAGTAGTGTCCATCGAAGTTTCAGTGTTGGGTACGGGTACGACACAAGTAAGGCTCTGGACAGAACTATCCACGCAACAGAGGTCTGACAAATCAAACAATAGAACAAACCACAAATTAACAGTTATAATTGGCACACCAGAACACTTATGGGTTCAACGTTATTAACAGTTATAATTGGCACACCAGTTAGAATAGTTATAATTAGCACACCAGATAATAATTAAAACGCTTATGAATTAGCAAGTGACTAATGTCAGGGTCATGATTTGATTATAGAAATATTAGAAGCATAAAGGTGAATAGATTAGAAAGTTCCCTCATATCAAATATTGGAAGACTAAATCTATGTTCACACAAGATAGTACATCAACTACTAGAATAACATAGGAAGCAATTCCATGGCGCGAAGCCCAAAACATAAGACTAGCAAAAAGATTATCACATTATATATCATAAGATGAACCTAATTATAAAGTAACAAGTAAACACTACAATATACAATAAACTTGGCCATTGGCCAAGGTGCGGATACACTGATACATAACTAAGTACTTCCTAATAGTGGCATACATATCACAAATTTGATAAAGCAATATATGTTTAAGGCACAAGCAAAATGATACATACAAGCAATATATGTTTGGGCTTTGTGTTAGGGTTAGAGTTAGGGGTTTGTGTGTAACAGTTTGTATCAGTGTGTATCGTTTGTGTGTAACACCCAATCCTCATTCCTCCCCCCCCCAAACCAATCACATAACGACCACCATTACACAACACCACAGCCAACCAACCAACCAACCCACCAACCAATACCACCAACACTACGCACGCATACACCACATCACATAAAAACATTATAAGTATATATTTTGAGGTTTGTGTTAGGGTTAGAGTTAGGGTTTGTGTGTAACAGTTTGTATTAGTGTGTATCAGTATGTACGATATCATCTAATTAAAAAAAAAAGCAAAGTATATATATTACCTGTGACAACAGAAAATGTCTCCTATATGCCTCAGAGTCGACATGAATTGTGTGAACTCCAATACGGTCTGCTCCCGACGCCTCCGTTCTTCCTCTAGAGCCCGCTGATATGTTGTTTGCTGTGACTGCCAATCTTCAATCACTTTTAATCGCTGCTCCATCGAGTCTTGCTATGAACTGCTTCCTGGTGTTCCTTGTGGTGCTGCAGACTCGTAGGTGCTACTAGACTCGTGCGGCCTCTGCTCGGATCCTCTCCACCGATATCTGTTCTTCCTACTAGGTCCAATGACCGTCTCGATGATGGAGTCCTCATCCTCCCTACTTAGCCGGCCAGGAGTGTTAGAACAGACCTGAGACTGAGTCAATTGCTCCTCTACCTTGGCATGTAATTTTTCCTGCGATATATCAAAACAACCCGGGCAAGTCGACTTAATAATGATGCATTGATATGAAATTGAATATATAAATGAACTGCTACTTACAGCCAGATCCTTATTCTTTGCTTTCTTCTCTTCATTGGCGTAATTCGGGCTCCAGGAAGTCAGAATACGATCTGCAAAATATCTGAGATCTCCCCTTCCCTATTTTATTCAAATATATCATTAACCCATAACACATAAATTATACTCAACGTAAAAGCTAATATATTATATACCTCAAGCTCTAATTGATGATAATGCTGGCTGAATGTCCTGGAGCCCCCGTGATGCTCGTAATTGCGAGGCGCGTTGCGATTCCTCCTTGCTATTTCAGCTTGAGCCTGCAAAACAATGTCAATTCGAAACAATATAGAAATTCAAACAATAAATTAAAAATATAAACTTTAATAATACCTGAATTTCAGCCGTGTCCCAGTAACTGCAAAGTGCAAAAAAATCTACTCCATCCACACGCTCGTCAAGATGCCAGAATCGCTCCCAATCTTCTGTTATTTGGACAAAATATTTTTTCTTTACCTCAAACCGCCATCTCTTGAACGATACATTGATTTGCCCGAAGCAGTACGTCCAGGCACAAATATTATCGTCAAGAAAGAAAAATCGCTTCAGCATATAAAGAAAAAATAGATACAAATCAGCCCTCCGATTAATATCAGGGATGAGGTTCGATTCCTTAGTAGCATTGCGGCCGCGTCTAGGAGGTCGCTCGGTACCTGCGAAACAAAGAATCGAATGAAACAATGAATCAATCTATATTTGCAAAAAAAAATTTAAAATAATAACCGATAAACTATAAAAATTCATTCATAACTTTCAGTTCGAGGCATCTACGCTTTGCTTGTTCGTACCTTTGCTGCGTGATGTGGCGCATAGCATGATAAGAATCCCAATCATCCCTCACCTTAGCCGGACCGTGGACTCGCTGATCCGTAATAGAATCTGGCGGTAGTGCCGCAGCTTCTAAAGCTACGCTATACGTCTCAAATCTCCTCTCCTCCAATACATCTGCATGCGGTGGCGGTGGTATCTCCGCATGCTGTGTAGGATCAGCCTGTATCTCCACGTCATGTGGAGCATCTCTGCGTGATGTGTCCTGTGGCTGCGAGTCATGTGTAGCATCTCCTCCTCCTGTGTAGTAAATGTTAAAAAAATATTAGGCTCATGTTAATAGTTTATATAAATGTACAAATATAACAAATAAATAAAAATACCTGACGTAGAGGCATGTGCGTCGCCTCCAGAATGTCTACCAAAAATTCTCTCAAGCGCTTTCTTACGTAATCATTTTGTCATCTATACTTTGAAAACAAAATGAATATCCAACAAAAGTATATAATGCAAATAATTAATAAAACAGCACATGGCAATAGAATCGCGTGTACATGATGTCCAGTTAAACAGATAATACAAAGGCAATAATGTAATACATGACACACCGTGATACATGATAACCAGTCAAACAGATGATGTTGAGGCTCTACTCTGCGATCGTGTACGGATAGCCTGCGACCGTGTGCGTGCCAACGAAAGGACTGTTCTTATAGTTTTATCGACTCTGCTGTGGACAGGTTTTTTTCCTTTACGCCTTGGCTCACATATAATCACAGGTACATCAGGGCGCGCTAGTGCAATTTCATCGTCCAGATTATTATTTTGTGTCAATGAAAACTCCTCGGTTATTTCGTCGGCCAAGATAACCTCCTCATCGTGATCTTCGTCAGACACGACTTTATGAATGTAGGCTCTAGGTGGATTCTTAAGGATAACCCATTCGTCATTTTTCATTATATCTTTGACATAAAAGCACTGTTTGGCGTGAGCAGCTAATATGTATTTTTCAGACTGATATATTTCCTTGTTAAGATTAACGATTGTGTAACCGTAGTCATCCTTCGCCTTTTTCTGTTCACACCAACGAACCTTAAACATCACATGACTGACTTCCTTATTAATCCCATATAAAATCTCCACGATGTCTTCTACCTGACCGTAGCAATAGATTTTCCCCTGTATCAGATTTAGATCTTTTGCACTAGCGTATGACAGTTGCGAGAAGGAGCAGAACACACCACTGTTTTGTGTTTGTCGTCTCTCTTCGAGACCGACGATGTTAAACCTAAAGCCGTTGACACAGTAGCCTCCATAATGCTTAACCACATTAGAAGGACCTCTGGCATATAAACAAACTTTCTTAGATAGGTTAATCCCATTCGTAATCCGTTTGTCAACCTTTAAGAAAAGAAGCAAATAGTTTACATATTTGTTGGCAGGCACATATATTTGATATACGAATCAGAAATGTAAAAAGATCTTACTTCACCCTTCAGCCATGCAGGGAATTGTCTAGAGTGTGTGTCCATAACTCTCTTATTTTTTGTTCTGCATTTAAGATTAGTCTGGACATGTCGGATGTGAAGCCTAGACAAGAAGCATTTATAACGGTTAAATAGAGATAATTATTGTGAGGTGATCTAATCTGATTCAAACAGTTAAATACTTACGCCGCGTATATGTTAAATGTAGTATCATTGCTCAGGATATATGTGTGGGCTTGATCTAGCTCCATTCTGGGGAATCTAGTGTCCTCCCCACGATCATTGTAGAATGTACCGTCAATTATTCGTTGGGGACGGTTCAGCCTTGTCTCTACGCCCCGCAAGTAACGAGAGATAAAATTCAAACTCTCGTTACTTATGTAGTTCTCTGCGATCGACCCTTCAGGATGTGCACGATTATGCATCAGTTGTTTCATGAAACCCAAATACCTACAAGCATATAGTTTCATGATTTGTGACAAAATGGAACTGAGAACCGTAATTTGACAAATATTAAATGAATACTATAATAATAAATACCTCTCCACGGGGTACATCCAGCGATATTGAACTGGTCCTGCGATGCGGGCTTCGTATGCTAAATGTATTGTGAGATGCACCATGACCGTGAAGAATGAGGGTGGAAATAGTATTTCCATTTTACACAGTGTATTAGCAACACGTCCCTCTAATTCTTCAAACTCCCTAACATCAATCACCTTAGAGCATAGTTGCTTGAAGAAACCGCAGAATTCTATTACCACCATCGCGAGTTCCTTGTCAGCATGTCGCAACGCAACCGGGAGAAGTTGATGTAATAGAATATGATGATCATGTGTCTTGAGTCCCAAAATCTTTCTGTCCTCAATATGCACATTTGCTGAAATGTTTGAAGCATAACCATCCGGTGTCTTCACGGACTTTAGAAATAAACACATATTGTGGACCTCATCCTTCGACAGTGTGACACGGGAGGCTGGGAGTTCAAACTTTCCGTCGCCCTTATCTATAGCTTGCAGTTCCGGACGAATGTTCAATTCTGCTAGGTCTCGACGTGCCCTTAAGTCATCTTTCGATTTTTTCCCGTCCTGCAACAAAGTGTTCAAGAGATTCTCGCATATGTTCTTCTCGATGTGCATGACATCCAAGTTGTGACGTATTTTTAAACTTCTCCAATATGGCAGCTGATCAAATATTTCTTCACCAGTCAGCCTTGGTGGTGCCGGTCTACTTTCTGGATTGCCGTCGAACTTTCCTACTAACTTTCTGAACTTGTGCCCTGTAGGCAACCATCTTCTGTGTTGCCAATAACAAAACTTACGGCTGTACTTCAGGAACTTTCCCTCATAATCTGACATGCAAATCGGCCAAGAAATCTGACCCTTCGTCGACCATCCAGACAGGTTAGCGTATGCCGGGAAGTCATTAATTGTCCACATGACCATTGCCAGCATACAGAAAGACTCCTTACCATAAGCATCATACGTGCTGACACATTTTTCCCAGAGAAGCTTCAGGTCATCAATTAATGGTTGGAGGAAAACATCGATGTTATTTCCAGGAGAATATCTTCCAGGGATCAAAAGTGACAGTATCATGTACGGTTGCTTCATGCACATCGATGGCGGCATGTTGTACGGTGTCAGCAAAATATGAGTGTACGGTGTGTGTAGTTTCTATGTAATTAATGATATAATAGTTACGCTAACCCATTATCGATCCTCACCCCCACCCTCACCTAACCCTAAACCTAACCCTAACCCTCAACCTCAACCTCACCATCACACTCACCCTCACCTAATGCTAACCCTCACCCTCACCTTCACCCTCACCCTCACCCTCACCCTATCATTAACCCTCAAACTCACACCCACCCCTCACCCTCACCCCACCCTCACCTAACCCTAACCCTCCCCCCCACCCTCACCTAACCCTAAACCTAACCCTAACCCTTACCATCACCCCCACCCTCACCTAACACTCCTCTAACCCTAATCCTAACCCAAACCCTAACCCTAGCCTAACCCCAACCCTCACCCCCACCCCCACCTAACCCTCCTCTAACCCTAATTCTAACCCTAACCCTAACCCTCGCCTAACCCTAACCCTAACCATAATCCTAACCGAACCCTAACCCTCGCCTAACCCTAACCATAACACTAACCCTAATTAAAATTAATTTTTTTATATTATAATTTCATCAATATGAACATTTTTTATTAGGGTTTGGTTTTTTTGCATAATTTATTTGTTTTACCAAAATTAAACTACAATTATAAAAATTAAATTAAAATTGTAAAAATAACAAATCCATCTCCCCCCTTCAATCTCTCCTTCTCTCTCCCTCTCTCTCGTCGGCCGACGCCGGCGGCCGTTGGCCGGCTCGCTGCCGGCGTCGGCGACAAGGAGAGAGAGGGGACGAGGAGAAGGACGTTTGAATGAGAGGCGGCGGCGCAGACGAAGAGAGAGAGATTGAGGAGGGATAGATAATTACCTTGGAGAGTGAGGGGCGCAGGAGAAGAGCGGCGGCCTGCGGCAGAGGCGGCGGAGGGGGGGGGAATAAGGAGGGGTGGGCGGCGGGTTTCCCCGGACCAGGAATCGGACAGGCGCGCCGGAGGAGGAATGAGGAGCGGGCGCGTTAGCTTATTGGCCTGGCGGCCCGATGGCGGCCGGCTTACAGGGGGGAATGAAGGAGAGGGGGTGCGGGATTCGACCGAGCGGGGGCGGAATTCGACAGCGGGCGCGGGCATCCAGACAGAGGAGGGGGGGGGACATGAGGAGAATTAATGGCTCGGACCGAGGGGTGGAAACCTAGGTATTAATTGGGCGCGGGCTGCCCAAAAAATTTGGGCGCCCGCGCCCAAAAAATTTTACCCGAATTAGTTTTTAGCGACGGAATGTCCGTCGCTAAAACCTCTTTAGCGACGGAAATTTTTTTCATCATAAAATTATTTAGCGACGAAATAATTCCGTCGCTAAAACCCAAATTTCCGTCGCTGTATTAATTTTAGCTACGGAAAATTCTGTCACTAATATTCCGTAGCTAAAACCTCATTTTCCACTAGTGATCATTTCTCTAGAGAATGATGCTTTTAAAGAAAATAATGATATGCTAAATTTGGAAAATAATAATTTGAAATTGGATATTGCTAACTTGACTTATGACAAAAATAATACAATGTTAGAAGTAGATAACATATAAAATGATACCGTTTCTTTTATAAATGACTATTTATGTTCTACTTCTAATAAAAATGTATATGTGCCTAAAAAGGAAGAATTGAATCTTGTGAATAAACGCATTTCATCTTTAGCTTCAACTTTGAAAACATGTATTAATAATCATAAGAGGCTTATGGATATGTATGCCAAGTCTAAGTCATCATCCACTCATTATGCACACATATTTAGGAAAGTTTCAAATGCTCTATTTGCGGTCGAAAAGATCATTTATCTAAATTTTGCTATGATGTACACAAACATAAGAATGCTAATGCTCCTTGTGCATCTCATGTTGCTTCTTCATCTTGTACACTTACACATTCACATGCTCATTCTCACAAAGTTCATTATAAGCATGATAATGTGTTTAAATGTGATTTTTGTGGTAGATTTGGTCATTTGGCAAAGTTTTGTTTTGATTTGAGAAAATATTCAAACTTGCCAAAATTTTCAAATAAACCACGTTTGTTTAACAATGTTTCTCATTTGCAAAATAGTCTTAGAAGACCATCTATGTTTGCAAATGATTCCCGTGCACCGCCACTTGGTCAACAAAATCAAATGGGCCTCTTTCATTGCACTTATTGCAATCAGAAAGATCATTTACACAATTTTTGTTTTGATCGTGTTCGTGCACTAAATGCGCCCAAATGAGTTCATAACCTAAGGGCTTTGAGCTTTAATGATAGGGGTCATGTCCCTAGTCTCTTAAGTACCAAGAGTAATTGGGTACCAAAACTTGTTTAATCTTTGATATTTATGTGTTTGTGCTTATGAATCATCTATTCATGTTTTATAATGTATTCTATGAGTGGTTTGATCAAGTTATACAAAGAAAATTTTCTTTTTTGATCAAACATTATTCTTGGATTTAAATCTTGGTTTATGATTTCATTTGAGCGATTTGTTTTCATTTGAAAACTCTTTTTTTTCATGATCCTCATGTTTTCACTTCTTTTGATTTCATAAATCTATTTTTCTAAACTATGTCTTTATAGTTGTGTAAATGAGACACTTCTTTGATAAATATACATCTTTATGTGTTCTCATTGTTTTTTTGTATGTGAGTAATATTTAGCATTTTTTTTTCATCTATGCTTGCTCACATGTTTTGCCATGATCTTTATTGCATACACTCCATATGGCATTTTGTTAGAGGGAGCAATTCCCATATATATATTTTTATACTCACCCATGCATATTGATAGGGGGAGCTTCCGCCCTCTTCATTTTTGGTGTTTTCCCTTTTTGATGTTGCCAAAGGGGGAGAAATATTGTGAGTATAGCCTTTTCTTGTTTATATGCATGTGAATTATAATTTACATGTTTATTTTTCTTCATACATATATCCTTTTTATAAATTGTTTGTCATCATAAAAAATGGAGAGATTGTTGGCCTTCTTGTTTTGATGGTGATTTACAAATAATTTATTTCTATTGTTGTTTGTCTAGTATTTGTGTTTTTGTATTAATTGTAGACAAACAACATGTTGGAGGATGGATGGATTGCGCCATAGCGATCATATCAAATGGATGTTGGCGGAATAGTGGTTGAAGCCTTGCTATTCAAAGTTGAAGATCCAAGTTCAAGCTTCATCCAAGTTTACCAAGTTGAGCTACAATGAAGATCAAGATCAAGCTTGGGTAATATTAGTTTAGGTTTATATTATGTGTGTTAGTACTTTAAGCTCAATCATATATACACACATATTATATCGGTTTTTTGTTTTCTATGTGGATAAGTTGTTTTGGTTTAATTTCATAGATATGAAACAAATATATATTCATATACATACTCATATGTTTCATATTCTATTGTATTTGTGAAAATATTGTATTCATTGTTTATAGACTTTATAACAATAGTTTATATCTTCTTTAAGTCTATAAAATCATTTTGCAATGTTTCAAAATATGGTTAAGCTAAAAATGTCAAAAATCATGTGTTCACATTTTCATGTTTTGGACTATTTTGCAAAATAATGATATTTTTAATTTGGGAGGTCCTTTTTAAAAACCAGTTTTTGTAGCATGTGTATTATCATGTTTACAATCATTTTCCAAAGTTTTATATTTTTTTAAATTTATTTGATATTTTTAAACTCAGTTTAAAGTTGAGTTTTTCTTTACACTTCAGGTATGTGCATGTTCAGTCGACTCATTAGTCGACTCATGAGTCGACTCATAAGTCGACTCACGAAGTGCAGCGCAGTTATGTTTTTTTCTTCTGCTGAGTCGACTCATATAAGCCGACTCATTAGTTGACTCATAAGTCGACTCATAAGTCGACTTATCAGAGAGTCGTTGCACAGTAACAGCTAGTTTCCAGCAGTGTTTTCTGGGGGCTTTTTTTTGTCTTTTCAGTTGGGTTTTGGCTGAGGTTTTGGGTGGCTATATATACCCCCTTGCTCTCATCCTTTATAATGAACTAATGATATGTTTCAACAAAGTTTTAACAAGGGGTTACGTTTTGTTTAAGTGTGTTTAAAAGCTTTTAAGCATTTTCGAGTTTGAGTTTGTGAATTCAATTCCACAAGAGCTTGAGGAGATCATCTATTGGAGTTTGAGCAATCAACTATTCTCCCTCCATCTCTTGTCATCTATTGAGAAGTTTTCTAAACTCTTTTCTAGTTTTATATTTATTTGTTTGATTATCATCTTATTAAAGCTAGTTTTATATTGAGTTTAGATTTGATTAATCTCATTGTTACACACACCCACTTGAGCTTATTGTATTTGCATTCATAATATATTTGGGGTTGTGAGAGATAGTAACATTGAGTTGAGCCTAATTGAGTTCTCACCTTGTTTAGAGAACAATCATTTGTTGTGCTTAATTTATGAAGTTCACTATGTAATACACTTGTACACCGAGAGGAGTGTGTGGTGAGGATGGAGTCGATGCCGAGAGGAGTGGCGTCGGAGGCCTAGTGAGAGGTGATAGTTCCGAGCACTTGAGGGAGTCGATACGTGAGGACCAACACTTGAGGTTGTAGCTTGTGTATGTACATTGTGAGGATTTGTGAGAGTTGTCGGTTGACTTGATAATCGAGTGTGTAGAGTTTTCGGTTAGCTAGAAAACTGAGTGTGTAGAGAAGTTCCGGCTTCCAAACCGGGTTGTGTAGTGGATTCTCCCCGGGAGTGGGGAGCGGAGACGTAGGACGGAAGGGCCGAACTCCGTGATCATTTCCTTGTGTTTGGGTTTGGCATTGGCGCATTTATTATTGCATATTGTTATATCACCATTGTTGCATGATCATATTGTTTACCCTTGTTTATATTGTATATCCTTGTACATATCTTGTAGCATATCATACTTGCTAGGATATATTTGTTAATTAGTTTTAATTGACATAAAATCAGATTAGATTAGCATAAACCCTATTCACCCCCCCCCCTCTAGGGTTCTTTCCTAGCGGCCTTAGGGTATAACAGATATGAGACTAAAACATTTGAAGGTCACCTCAAATTGCACTCACCCTTGACTTTTTTAGAACAACGAAGCGGACTCAAACAAACCCCCAGCTACCCACTCGCCATGAATTTATTTATATTTATATTAGTTTTTCTCTCCATGAATGTGTATACATGTATAACTAATAGATTGATGTTTTATTCGTAAATTGGTAGTGAAATCGACTGTAGATCTATTCATTTCTTCCAAAAAATAATACAGTCTCCTCTCTTAATTATCATCTATGAAATCTTATTGACTGCAAGGTATCTAAGTTATTATAATCGAGGAACTGACTCCACTATCAAATTCCTCACTTTCTCCAATTGTTTTCTTTTGATTATTTTAGTGTTTTCTTTTGTGCATTTGAGTATCCATATATAGCATAATTTTATGCAATTCTTGTCCAAGTGAAATGTTTATGGAAGTAGATTAGTCGTGAAATAATAATTAGTTTATGGTAGTAGATTAGTCATGAAATAATAAGTGCATAATTAATGAAGAGAATTTAATTAGTCAATAAGAGAATACTCATGAATGCTTTAATTATGGGTTCATTTTCTCACTAAAATTCATATTAAATACATTATTAGTAGGTCTAGAAGGGAAGATGTTATAAATTACTTTATTATCTATGATTTAATTATTATATTGTAATAGTTTTTCATGAAAAAAAATATTAAGACACATCAAAACTAAATTGAAGACCAGAAGCACAATAAAAAAATATGGATAAACACTAATTCTTATCAGACTGTAAAACATTATGTAAAATGATAGTGGGTCTTCAAGCAATACTACAAAATCATTAATTTCCTTAGCTCTTCGAACCAATACATGAGTCTTTATATTCGCCAATTGACGAACTACCTAAAAATCTCATTCCTCGAGTCATGTGCAACATCGCTAAATATCATCCACAAAATGTTTGAAAATCGAGTGTTGCGGCACCCCATTATGGATATCTCTAATTACCACAACCACATCTTCTTCAAAAATTACCTTCCCACATCCATTGTCAATAGTAAATGTAATAGCTTCACACACCACTTGGAATCCCGCATGCTTAGAATTACCTCATATCCAAATACTATGATAAATATATTACAATAGTTAGCAATATATATTATAATAATTTATATGTTATTTCTAGACTATAACAAGAGGTCAACATTTATATTAGTATTCTTCTCCACGAATTTTTTATACATCAGATGCACATATCAATATATTATAGTATTGGATTAGATATTAGATGTTTAATCAAATACCAAACCAATATTTTAGTCCATACCAAGCATGGTCTTATTGTAACTTATCTATATTTTATCGTGTTTCAATCACTCTTATCCGACTATAATTTTAAAGATCTAATAACTCGACCCTCTTCAAAGCATGCGAACCCCCCACCCCACCCCCACCCCTATTGAGGTTAGAGAATATTGTTGGGTCCTTTTGTTTTGATGATGATTAACAAACAATTTACAACTAATGTTGTTTGTCTAGTGTTTGTGTTTTGTATTCATTATAGACAAACAACATGTTAGAGGATGGATGGAATCGAGCATTCACGATCATATCCAATGGAGGTTATCGGAATAGTGGAGTGAAGCCTTACAATTCAAGTTGAAGATTCAAGTTCAAGCTTCATCCGAATGATAGAAACTAAATTAAACTAAAATTCTTTAATGCGCAGTTTGAGCTTGGAAAATAATTACTTCCACTCTAAAACTCTTTTGGAACAGAAAATTCATTAAAGGTGCAGAGTAGTTTTTGAGCGTTGCTTAGGGGCTGTTTGGTTGTATGTTTTTACCATGTAAAAGGATGGAAATAGTGTAAAAAAGTGGGTCCCAATGTCAGCTTTCATCACTTTCAATTGTTTGTTTGTAGTTGTGAAAATAGTGTAAAGTGATTTCATATGCTGATGTGGTTTGTAAAGTGATTTCATAAAAAAAAAGACATGATTTTAGGAGAAAGCTGACATTGAAGTTAGGAAAAAATAATAAAAAATAATTCCAACCAATATGATCATTTGAGTAGGGACCACTTTTTACACTTTCCAAACAAACAATTAAAGTTACATTTACAAACCAAACAAGCAATTTATGATTCCAATAGAATAAAAAACAAACAAAGAAAAATATAAAAGTAAAATTGATGAGGTGGACAACAACTTTCCAAGTTGTATCATAAATACACAACTTTACCAACAACAACCAAACAGCCCCTTAGGGTCGTCGATAGCTTTTTTTCATGATTTGAGCGCCCCAAACCCAAATGCTCAAGATTTAGGGGGCTAGTATTAAAAAATACCTTATCTCTGTGTATTTAATATTTTAAAGCGGATTAATTTATAGATAAATATTTGAGTAATGTATTAGAGAAACTCTTACTAATCTCGACTAAGCACATATTTGCTTATATTTTCTATGATGTAAAAAAAGCACCATATGTTAGTTCGTTTAGAAATAAAAAAATAAGCTTTGCTACAATAACCCAAAATATAGGACTAACATGGGGACATGTTAGGGGTTCCCCTCCTATAATAAAAAGCAATATAATCTTTTCTCTCAATTATCGCCTGTGAAATCTTGTTGACTGCGAGGTATCCTAATTACTATAATTGAGGGACTAACTCCACTACCAAAATTCTCACATCCCCCAATTTTCCTTTTGATTCTTTTAGTGCTATCTTTTGTGCATTTGAGCATACATATGTAGCATAATTTATGCAACTTTTGAGATCCAAGTGGAATATTAATGGAAGTAGATTAGTCGTGAAATAATTAGTGCACAATTCTTGAAGAGAAATTGAATAGTCAATAAGAGAAGATACATGAATGCTTTAATTATGGGTTCATTTTCTCACTAAAATTCATATTAAATACATTATTAGTAGGTCTAGAAGGGAAGATGTTATAAATTACTTTATTATCTATGATTTAATTATTATATTGTAATAGTTTTTCATGAAAAAAAATATTAAGACACATCAAAACTAAATTGAAGACCAGAAGCACAATAAAAAAATATGGATAAACACTAATTCTTATCAGACTGTAAAACATTATGTAAAATGATAGTGGGTCTTCAAGCAATACTACAAAATCATTAATTTCCTTAGCTCTTCGAACCAATACATGAGTCTTTATATTCGCCAATTGACGAACTACCTAAAAATCTCATTCCTCGAGTCATGTGCAACATCGCTAAATATCATCCACAAAATGTTTGAAAATCGAGTGTTGCGGCACCCCATTATGGATATCTCTAATTACCACAACCACATCTTCTTCAAAAATTACCTTCCCACATCCATTGTCAATAGTAAATGTAATAGCTTCACACACCACTTGGAATCCCGCATGCTTAGAATTACCTCATATCCAAATACTATGATAAATATATTACAATAGTTAGCAATATATATTATAATAATTTATATGTTATTTCTAGACTATAACAAGAGGTCAACATTTATATTAGTATTCTTCTCCACGAATTTTTTATACATCAGATGCACATATCAATATATTATAGTATTGGATTAGATATTAGATGTTTAATCAAATACCAAACCAATATTTTAGTCCATACCAAGCATGGTCTTATTGTAACTTATCTATATTTTATCGTGTTTCAATCACTCTTATCCGACTATAATTTTAAAGATCTAATAACTCGACCCTCTTCAAAGCATGCGAACCCCCCACCCCACCCCCACCCCTATTGAGGTTAGAGAATATTGTTGGGTCCTTTTGTTTTGATGATGATTAACAAACAATTTACAACTAATGTTGTTTGTCTAGTGTTTGTGTTTTGTATTCATTATAGACAAACAACATGTTAGAGGATGGATGGAATCGAGCATTCACGATCATATCCAATGGAGGTTATCGGAATAGTGGAGTGAAGCCTTACAATTCAAGTTGAAGATTCAAGTTCAAGCTTCATCCGTAAGTTTACCAAGTTGAGCCTCACCGAAGGTTAAGAAAGCTTGGGTAATTTAGTTTAGGTTTTATATTATGTGTGTTGATACTTTAAGCTCAATCATATACATACATATACGTTTTTGGTTTTGTAGTTTACAAGTTTATATAAATATGAAACATATATTCTTGTTTACATATATATACAAGTTTCAAATTTATCATTTTGTCAAATGCATATTATGCAAAACTTTATTTTTGCATAATATTGAGTTTTTGGTTTATAGACTTAACAACAATAGTTTATATCTTTCATTAAGTCTATAAAATCAGTTTATAAAGTTTCAGAATATTGCTTAAGTCAAAATATCAAAACATGTATGTTTAGTTTCATGTTTTTAGACATATTTGCAAAATAATGATATTTTACAAATGAGAGATGCTTTTTGTAAACCAATTTTTGTAACATGTGTATTATCATGTTTACAATCATTTCCCAAAAATTTATAATTTTTTGAATTTGTTTGCTATTTTTAAAGGCAGTTTGAAAATCATATTTTCTGTTTTAATCAGGCTGATACAGTGTTATCAGTCGACTGATGAATGTGTTCAGTCGACTGAAGAAAGTGTATGGAATAACAAAAAGTTTCTGTTTTATTTTAGTCGACTGATCAGTCGACTGATGAGGTCATCAGTCGACTGATAAGGTCTGTCAGTCGACTGATGAGCTGGAAAACGCCTCTAACGGTCAATTCATTAGTCGACTGATGAAAACCATCAGTCAACTGATGTTGTAACGACTAGTTTTTTCCAACCTTGTCCTGTTTTGGGTTTTTGATCTTTTTGCTTTGTTTTTCTTGTATTTTTGGGTCTCTATAAATACCCCTCATACCTCAGACCAAAAACTATCTAAGAAAGTTTTTAAACAAGTTTGAAGGGTGTTTAAGTTTGTTTTAGTGTCTGTTTCAAGTTTGGTTTTGTGAAGTAATTTTCACAAGAGCTAGAGGAGATCACCATTTGCGTTTGAGCTTCAACTCTTCGCTCTCTCCCTCTTGTTATCTATAGAGAAGTTTTCCTAAACTCAATCTAGTTTTACATTTATATTGTTTGATTATCATTTTATTAAGCTAGTATTTATTTTAGTTTAGTTTATTTTATTGATACTCTTTGTTCACACACAACCTATTGAGTTTATTATATTTACATTCATAGTATAATTTGGGGTTGTGGGTGTTGGCCCTATAGTTTTGATGATGATTTGTCAAACAATTTATTGCTAATATGTTTTCTAGTCTTTGTTGTTTGGCTTTTCTTTATTCAGGTAATCCAACACACGACAATTAAGAGTTGAAGATTCAAGTTCATGCGTGTGCATTCACCTAGGTATAAGAGTAGTTTACTTACATATATTGTATGTTTGTATTTAAGCTTAATATATGAACACTTAACACAAATTTGGCGTTTTCTATCATATAAATGATTTTTTATCAAACTTTGTTACAATAGTTTTTATTTCATGTTTACAGCTCATTCATACTTTATTATATATATATATATATAATCTCCATCCAGACACTTTCGCGGTTGACCGTCGCGGTCGACCACCACTTTTAATTTCATTTCTCAGCTTTTTTTGTGCTTCGCGGTCGACCGCGAGATTTTTACGGTTGACCGCCGAACTCATTATTACCTTCCAACGGCTATTTTCTGATTTGAATCTTTGGGGCTATTTTGGTCTTTTCAAGTTTGTTTTGGCTGATATTTTGAGTGGGTATAAATATCACATTGCTCTTCTCTTTCAGCAACTAGCAAAATACAAAGAGTTTTGTTTTACATTAAGTTTTAACAAAGGTTTAAGAGGTGTTTAAAGAGCTGTTAAGCTATTTTCATCAGTCTGTTTCAAAAGAAGTTTCCTACAACAAGAAGAGGCTTTCAAATTCCATCATCCACTATTCTTCTTGTCTATTGAGAAGTTTTCCTAACTCTTTTCACATATAGCTTACTATTTCATTTTTATATCTTAGCTATATTTATTGAGTTATACATTTTCATTCACTGTTATCACACACACTGTATTGAGCTTAATATTCCATACTATATATTATGGGTTGTGGTGTGTGATTTAGTGAGTGTGAGCTTCATTTGCTTTCTCAATTGTTGTTGAGAACAAACCATTATATTTAACATTTATTTGTGAGTATCACTTGTAATACACTTGTACACCGAGAGAAGTGTGAGGCAAGAGACGGGGTCGAATCCAATAGGAGTGACGTCGGTTGACGAACCTAGGAAGAGGTTGCATCCGAACACTTGAGGAGGAGAACACGGACTAGGTTCCTACACTTAGTGTGTAAAGTATGATTGCATAGTGTTTGTTGTGTGAGAGGTAAGCTTGTAAACTGAGTGTGTAGAAGTTCCGGCTTCCAAACCGGATTGTGATAGTGGAGATCTCCTCGAGGTGAGGAGCGGGGACGTAGGTTTGGTGGCCAAACCTCGTAAACATATCGTTTGTGTGTATTTTGTTTAGCGTACTTTTATTTGTGCTTATTCATATCATTCTTGCTCATATCTATCTTATATCATTCTTGCAAGAACAATTAATCAATATAATTTTAATTAGCATTTAATCAGGATTAGATTAGCATAAGACCCTATCCCCCCCCCCTCTAGGGTCTAACAATTGGTATCAGAGTTTGGTGCTCTTTAATTTAAGGACTAATCACCTTGAGTTAAAGATCCAAGTTATCGTTTTTATGCTAATCTAGTGTTGATTGCTTTTTGCTTCTTGAATATAATCATTATGGATATGTATGATGCATCTAGTCTAGGTTATGCTATTAATGTTGCCACTCGTTTGGATATTTTCCCCTATGCTCAATGGCGTGTTAGATTCAAACTTTTTGTTCAATCTAAACAATTCGATTTATGGGAAATTATTGAGGATGCTTATATTGCTCCGATTTTGAATTCGATTTATGGGAAATTATTGAGGATGCTTATATTGCTCCGATTTTGGAAAAATCCAAATGGAGTGGAAATGATAAAAGATTATTTAATATGAACAAGCTTTTATTAGAATATTTGCTTAACGCTTTTCACTCTTCTTTTTCTAACAAATTTGCTAATTTTGATAGTGCTTACGCCTTATGGAAATTTATTGAAGCACATGAAGGAGACTTGGAGGCCATTCAACAAGCGTTGGTAAATCCCGTTTTGAGTTCTAAAGAAGCCTCATCTCCATGTACACTACCACTAGGTGATAACCCTAGTGAGGTATGCGAGCTTGATAACGATGATATTATTACTTTTGATGAGCTTGCTCTTGAGTTTGAAAAATTACACAATTGCTATATTGATGTAAAGAGTAAGTATGTAAATATGAAATCCACTCATGAAACACTAGTCACTAAGTTTAATTTTATTGCAAATGAAAATATAATTCTTAAAGAATGCAATGAAACTTTGAGAT
Organism: Asparagus officinalis; assembly: GCF_001876935.1. NCBI lineage: Eukaryota > Viridiplantae > Streptophyta > Magnoliopsida > Asparagales > Asparagaceae > Asparagus > Asparagus officinalis. The sequence continues at coordinate 14,312,719 of NC_033798.1, forward strand.
TAGAAAATGCTAGTTTGCTTCATAAAAAATGTGATGCTATATTAGAAGTAGATAAGTTAAAATCTATGATAAATAATCATGTGTATCCTACTTCTAGTAGCAATGCTTGTATGCACAATGATGAGTTGAATCAAATGAGAAAATGCATATCTACCTTAGATTCAACACTAGACACTTGTATTGCTAATAATAAATAGCTTGTGGACTTGTGTGCTAAGTACAATGTTAATTCTTCTAAGAAGCATGTTCACTATGTACACATGTATGACAAAATTCACAAATGTTCTATTTGCGGTCTTAAAGGCCATTTAGCCTAATTTTGCCATAATACACAAAAAATTGACAAGCCTATTCATGATTGTGCATCCCATCAAGCTTCCTCATCACTTACACATGTACACACACATAGTGTAAATCATAAACATGCTCATGTGTATAAATGTGATTATTGTGCTCGTTTTGGTCATTTGGCCATGTTTTGTTTTGATTTGAAAAGAAATTCTCGTTTGCAAAATAATTACAAAGAAAAATCTATTTTTGCAAATGAACCACGTGCAAATCATTTCGTTCAACGCAAACCATTCAAACCCCTACATTGCACAAATTACAATCGCATGGGTCATGTTTACGATTTTTGTTTTGACCGTATCGATGCACAAAATACGCTCAAACGGGTTCATAATCCTAGGGCCTTGGATTTACATGATCGGGGTCATGTCCCAAATTTTAGTGGTATCAAAATGATTTGGGTACCAAAATGAGTTTCATGTCATTTTTTTTGTTTGTTTTGTTTTTGTTTTGAGTAAATTGGTTCTTAAGCTTAAATGTTAATTATTATTGTTTTTTAAGCTCAAATAAAATAATTTCATGATTTAAATAGCTAAGAACTTCTTATATATGTATAATATCCATAAAACAAATCTTTATTAATGTCCAAATTGCATTTCTCTCAAAAACCAGATTTTAAAATAATTTTGCTGTTATTTTTCTCGTGGTCGACCGCCACGGTCGACTGTAAATGTTTCTGTGATTGTCACGGTCGACTGCCACGGTTGACCGTAAAAGAATTTTCCTGTTTCCTGTTGATTTCTTATCGGGTTTCGGTTTTTGTTTAATACTGTTTCTAAACCCGATTTATCTGTCACCGTTAATTTCATCCTTGAGCTGATCCTAGCCATTCCTTCTTCTCCTCAATTCACCCGACTCCCCAATTTCCCTTCATTTTGAAATTTTCCCCCCAAAAATCAGATTTCTCCACGGTTGCCCGCCTTCTCGTCGTCGATCGACC
>NC_033798.1:14315006-14321801 GCF_001876935.1 Asparagus officinalis
TGCTGGGATATTAGCCAGCTGAGCCATAACGTCGAAACGATATGGAGTGTTTGAGCTTTCCGGTTTGTCCCGTCCAATCGGTCGACTAAAACGAGACTGCTTCGGAATTTAAACCTCTCTGTGTTGAGGTTCTTTCTCCTTTTGCTTAACAACTTTCTGAGGTTTTTCAGCTGCTACTGGTGGAGTTATGGCTACCCCCAGCTCCGTAAGAGTTTTGGCATTTGGATCTGAGGTTTCCGGATACCTATAATGGTATTCATTTCCACTTCTTGTAGCGAAAACTTCCTGTTCTCCATCAGAAAGTGATAATGCTGCTATATCCTCATCGTTCTTCTCGGGAATCGCCGAGGCTCCATAGCAGGACTTCTCCTTTCCCTTGCCTTTTGACTTCTTCTTTGATGTGGGTGTCGTCCACTGTTCATCTTCAAGCAAATCCGGATGAACCCAAAGGATTTCGCCATTGGGGGCTGTGTGAGATACAAGCCCTTTCTGACGCTGTCCATGAGGGTCATCGTTGATGATTTGCATCTTGACCTTTGATACTGGCTCGGCTTGAAACCAGGACAAAGGAACCGATCCGAAGCTAATAGAGACCGCGTTTGCGCCTACCTTCTTCTCCTTTGGCTTCGGTGTCACAATACCAACATCAATCAATGTTTGAATTTTATCCTTTAAAACATAACATGTCTTAGTAGGATGGTGGACCCTTCTGTGATATGCACAATACTTTGGGTCATTGATCTTCGTTGGCTGGTGGCAAACCTCTCTCCAAATTCTTTCTCTTGAGAAAGCGCTCAGCCTGTTCACCCCTCATTTTCAATTCTTTCCAAGTCTTAGAGTGAACAACCCCTACCACTTCTAATACATCCAAGGACAGGTTATTATGACATGTTTGTAGAATAAATTCCTCAGTGAGTGGATCTCTGCAGTTCACCGCTTTGTCCCGGAATCGTTTGACAAAGACATCAACCGATTCCCCATCCTTCTGCTTCTCATCCAACAACGTGCCGATCGAGACTTCTGTGTCGTCGTCGAAGAAATTGGTGAGGAATAACTCTTCCATGTCTGCCCAGCTAGTGATACTCCCAGGCTTAAGGCGTCGGTACCAATCGAAGGCAGGCCCGCGAAGGGTTCCTACGAATGACCGGACCATCAGGGCTTCGTTCCCGGATATTGCGCCGAGATGCGACTTGAAATAGATCAAGTGCTGAGTTGGTGAACCCCTGCCATCAAAAGGAGTAAAGTTAATCAAATTAAATTTCTGGGGATAAGGAATCAGGTCCCACTCCCTCGGGTACGGGTATGGAATGCCCGTTTTCTTCACTTCCTGAGCCGTCATCAGCGCGTTGACTTTGCTCTCGAGATCATGCATCTTCTTGTCCTCTTCCTCGCTCTTCTTCAAGTAGATCTGCGGAGGTTGAGTGGATGACTTGGTCGGACCGCTTCCGGAATTGTCTTTATCTGGAGGAGGATCGTCAAAGATAGTTTCATCCTCTTCATTACGCCGGCTGGATTCTGCTCTTTGGCTTGATTCCGGTTGATGTTGTTGAACCTGCAAATCTCGCATTTGCTGCATAGTCAACTCCATCTCGGTCTTGAACTCAGCTCTGATTTCTTCGCGTTGTTTAGCCAACGCTTCCTGCAGCATTTGAGCCAATTGATCTGGCGTGATCGTGAATGATTCTCTGACTCGTCCAACACTGGATGCGGTATCGTCCGACGCAAGGGCTGAACAAGTATCTGATATTTCTTCATCTGAAGATAGCCCCTCGTGCATTTTCCTGTAGTCTTGTCGTAGGTTGGCTCTTCTTTGTAACCGCGCCATCCTTTGAGAAAGACCCCGCTCAACTCTCCCTCCTGGAGAGAAGTCAGGGTCGGGATTGACCGACTTTTGCTTCCCTTTGTTGGTCATGTTGATAGTGACCTCGGGGAACTCATCTTGTCGAACTGCCGATTTCTTTTTGTTGAAACGCCTCACCTTAGGTCTTGACGCTTCATTGGAAAGTCTTTGGAATACGGAGACTCTTGTTGAATCAGTCTTGGAGCATCCGCATTTCGTCAGCACTGCCTTGACGAGTCTCTCACAGGAGCAGTGAGACTCGTTTTCTTGTACAACTCTTTTTCTTGAGTTATTTTTCTGATAGTACAGCTCATCGTTGTTACGATTTGAGCAACCTATCTCTTTCTTCTGAACCTTGTTAACATGCGCAGGACGACTTGTTGTCGCTTCTGAGCGATCCAAGGTTGAATTTTTAAATCCACCCCTTGCGGGAATGGTGTCTTCATCGGTCCTAGACGAGAGTGAACTGGTATTCTCTCGTTCTGGACTGGTGCAGTTCTGACAGGAGGGTGTTTACGACCCCCTGCATATGAAACCACCAAGGGTTTGTTTACAGGACTTGGATTGTTCTTTGACTGGGGTTTTGCCTCGATCGTCCACCGAAGGACCAAGGCGATCCGCCATTGTGATTTTAAACTTTGACAAATCGGGACTGACCCGGGGTTCCACTGGTGATACAGTAGATGGACCCGGAACGGATTTTTGTGGCGCCTTCGGAATCCAAACCTTGCGGTTCTTCGGTGGCTTTTCAGACACCGTCTCCTTCTTGGTTCCTTGTGCTTGTTGACGGAGAGCATGAGCACGGGCGGTCTTCGCTTTACGCCTTTGTATCCGTTCCTTGAGGGTTGAACGGGCCCTTTTGACGAGAGTCCACTATCCGTCGTAAGTTTTGCATAAATACAATTATTTTGCCGTTGAGACAATTGAACTGCTTTCTGTTTCCTCGACTCTAGGTCCGCATAGTAATGGACCCCGTCGGTTTGTTGCATGGCCTTAGCCAATTGTCGAGCACGGCGCTGACGCTGTCTCTGACGAGCCCTCTTTGTCAGCACCGGTGAGCTATTCATCATCGACTCCTTAAGGGGTGTGGAGTCGTTTGAAGCAGGGATGTCGCAGGCGGATTCCTTAGCAGCAATCGGGTGGGAACCTTCACCTGCGGCCTTCATAGGCATTGCAGACTTAAACATTTTCTTGGAGGACGAAATCTTCCTATATTTGCGAGACGAGGAAGATTTCGCGGATGAGGACGACAAGTACTCCTCAAACTTCGCCTGATCGAACTCATATTCGATCTCTTCATTAACGATGATCTTGATCGGTTGCGACACCGCGGCCTCGGCAGCGAGGCCGCTGGCTCCCACTGTGGTCGCCAGCTTGTTTGGTTCAAAAGTCGCTGCTGTGGAATTCATTATAACTTTGTTCGATTACAACAAATTCGAAAGAATAATCTTTTTATAAGACTTTTTCTACACAACAAAACAAAAATTACAACTCTTGAGAAACAAACACGAAAATCGTCTATCAATTCTCGTTTTCGTGGGACTTTGCCTGTGCCGGGAACGCTTTGGTTCGTGGACCGCCGATTCACAGATCGTGAAGAGGGGGCTTATGATTCTAACTTCGTTATCGAAGTAGAAATTGAAACGATATCTTATCGAAGTAAGATAGTCGTTCTTCTTAAAATCAAGTCGAAGCTTAATTTCAAGGCGTTGCAAGAAAAGAACCCAAATCTCTGCTCTCTCTGCTCTGGAATGCTCTAACAAATGCTCGATCCTCGTCAGAATATGACCATTTCAATACTGTCTCGCTGGCGAGACAGCAAATACTGTCTCGCTGGCGAGACAGCAAATACTGTCTCGCTGGCGAGACAGCAAATACTGTCTCGCTGGCGAGACAGCAAATACTGTCTCGCTGGCGAGACAGCAAACACTGTCTCGCTGGCGAGACAGTTCATACCTGCTTTGATTTTCTTAAAGCAGTATGAGGTCCCTTTGAGTGATTTTCTCTATGTCTGGGATATCTATTAGCATTTTTTGACGCCTACAGTATACACATGCGGCATGCACAACCTGTAGGTTTTGTTATTTAAGAAAGTCACATACAATTTGTGCAGTGATGATTGTCTTCTTCTGATATTCTCAACCAGTAATTTTACTCGCAATGTTTTGGCGAGACACTCCCACCATTTACTTATTGAGGTAAGTACATTTTCAGGTATGCAGCCAACGTTGCGAAGCAATCGTTTACTGGTGTAGGATATATGATGATGTAGACATATATCTGAGCACATTTTGTCTAACTTTTAAAGATCTGGCATGATGCTGGTGTGGGATTCATGATCTGTTTACTGGTTTGATTTGCAATTGTTTACTGGTTTTCGGACATGATGTTCATATTATGGGGTTTTCCCTTGCATCTTAAGCCCAGATTGCATAAATTTGAGCTTCATAGTCCTGTTGTCACATGTGAGTGGTAATTGCTGTTTAACACAAACAATCGAAAGATCTGGGAATTTTTTTAATGCCTCTTAGCATCCTATTTCACTGCATATTTCATTATTGCTCCTGATTTACCAAGATCTGTACAATTTCTGATGCATTTTAAAGCAATTCCCAGCTTGTTATAATTCCTTTCACAAAAATATATATATTCACATGAATATATCCATATTTGTTTCGTGCAATGATGACTATCAGCTTCATAATATATCTACCTTGTAAGTATCTTACCAAGTGACATGGTGAGGCAGGCTCATTATTTATTATTGATCTGCAGCCAGCATTGTGTAGAGATTACCGACTGGCGTAGAATGTATGTTGTTGTCCACAAATATCTGAGCACATTTGTTTCATCGTTCGATAATCATTCTCACAAATGTTATGGGTTTGCTTCCATGTCTTAAGAACTGGGTATTTATGGGTTTGCTTGGATGTCTGAATTCATATGAAGAGGGCTTCTAATCTTACAGTTTTCACATTTGACTTAGGTTTTTGTTAATTTGCAGTTGGGGTTATTGAAGCAATGCCCAACTTGTTGTGATTTATTCATACGAATATATATATACACATATGAATACTTATATACCTGAGCACATTTGCATCTCATCGTTTTTTCAATTTTGTCACTTGCGTAAATGATCTCAGACATGGCACATAATGTCCAGTCTTCTGAATAGATTTATGCATTATATTTTCAAAGTACATATTACAATGTTTACGACAACAAGGAAAATACTAAAAATCCCTAAGACAACAAGACATTTCTTCAAGTAATCGATTTGTCGATTTGCAAACTTCAATTCTCTTCGCAAATACTTTGTTTGCATATCTTTTATTTTTGAAACTGCTTGTAGAGAAGCTTCATCTTTTTTTGATTGACCGTTTATGATATCATGCTCATCTTCGGCCCACCTAAAAAACTTGCATTGCCTATTTGGGTATTTGGCACAGCCCCAAAAGTATTTGCCCTTGTTCCATCCATTTTTGTACATCTTCAATGGTGTCGGTATTTTATAATAGCAAGTTACCTCGGTTGCTTGATTCTGAGACACTTGGGATGCAGCCATGGCTCAGCTCTGCTTGAGAAGAAGCCCCTTTGGTTATTGTTATGCTCAAGCTTCTACAATTTGAAGAGAATATAAGTTGAGTGGGAATTGAGTTGCAAATGCTAAGTCGTCATATCACAAATATATATGTGCAGGCATGGTTACTGTGACGAAGGCCCAGGCTCAGGTTACTGGGACGAAGGGCATTTTTCTACCCGTCGCTCAAATATTACCATTGGCACATTTTTAATGATTTTGTGGGCGGTAAGGTGACCGTGGTGATATTACACAGGGTTTCTCATTTTCTCTCAAGTGCATGCCAAACGTTAGAAGTTGAAGAAATGTAAAAAAGTCATTTGGTTTCTTGATTTCATGGTGTTCAAACAAACCCTTTGGGAAACTATGTTTTCAAGCCATTGATTTCAATGTGAAACAAACAAAATAATTCAAATCTGGGAAACCCTCTGAAACGTCAAGAAATGGTTTTCATCATAGATTTTTTTTTTTTTTTGGGAAATGTACCAAACAGACCCTTAGTAGCTTTTTCATATTAGTAGCTTTCAAGACGACTTTCGAGATAATAATTGAAACATATTTGACCACATTTCATCTCTTGAAATTGGAATACATAGTGAAAATTAAGATAATTGAATTCTCTTCAATTACCACAATCAAAGATAAACAGAATCCAACAAATAAATACATCATATAAATACATCCAAAAGGCCTACGTTAAATACCTTTAGGAACCAGGAAAATATCATACATTATTTGACGAAAATTTTAGCTAATACAAAAAAAAAAAAAAAACCCTAAGCTTTCGCGGGGGGGAGTGGGGGTGTAAAACCATCTATAATGCCTATGTACAAAGGTATAAACTAATCACAAGCCAATCTAAGTAGAACATCTGCTCACAAACCAATCTAAGCAGAAAATCTACTTAACTAAAACTCCTGCTCTGAACCTGGCTCTACATTCACCCATTTGAATGCATTTTGAGCTTCACACTCTCCAATCCTTGACTCAACTCCCTCACTCCCTTCTTCAACAATCCCTGAAACACCCTCCTCTTATTTCTCAACCTCTCCTCCGGTTCCTCCTCCTCTTCAATCTCCATAGAATTTGGCGTAAATCCTCCAGTTCCACTCCATTCAAATTTACAAAATTGCGGTGTGTCAGGTTCAGAGCTCTGCTCCCCATCGCTCACACCCCGCGGCCTAAACAACAGCTCACTAGCCGAAGAGTATCCCATCAATCGATGGAGCCTGGAGGCCCTGACTCTCTGACCGTCGCTCCCTTGGATCGAGTACGAAGAATTTCTAGATACATGTAACACAGGTTCAGGTTCGGCCTCAGAGGAGTAGCTCTGAGGGAATGAGATCCCATAATCGTCAGAATATGACGTTGGATC
>NC_033798.1:14321811-14328413 GCF_001876935.1 Asparagus officinalis
TGTGTGACGTACGAGCTTTAGGTCTGAATGAGAACTGAAGAACTTTGGAACAATAACCACATTGCAGCTTGTGAAATCTCTTTTGAGTCACTAGAAAGTCTGCAGGAAGTTGAAGTAGCTTCCAGCAATTATAGCAGATGACAAATGGTGAGCCACCAGAGACTGGCCTGCAGTAGCTCTTGAGTACCTGTGCCTTCTTCTCTTTGCATTGTGATTTCTCCAAAACCCTCTCTTCAGTTTGTCTTCGGTTTGAGATTGGAATTTGGGAGAACCGGTCATTGAAGTGATCAGATGCTCCTTTGCCTTCCACTGTTCGAGTAATGAATCCACTTAGTTCGTCTCTCAGTTCATCCACCTTTCTCAATATCTTCATATGATCAGGCTCGATAAAATCAAGCTTTGTTGATGGCTTTTGTTTTTGAAAGTGCAAGAGGAGATCCTTGGACAGGGATTTTGATGCCCCCTCATCAGTTTCAGATCCAATCCAATTCTGTACAGAATGAAAATCTTCAGAGCCAAAGGTTGTGCCTCTCCCCATTGAAGGAATTCTAGGCCTAGACACCTTTTCATTTCTGTTTGAATCGACTGAATCCAAAATCTTTTTGTGTCTAAACGTTCTCTTCGATAAGTTCAAATATTTGTTTGGAAGACGTCTCTGCTGACTTCTGTCGGGTGAAGAGGAACTACCGTAATAAGAATGAGAGCTTCCCGCTGCCAACTTCACGTCCTCTTCTGATTCTGAATTGTTCGAATTTGAGCAATGAGAATCCTTAATAAACTTTTCAGTGTTTTCATCAAGAGAATGTCTTTGTTTAACTTGGCTTCTCTCTTCAGGTTCTCTCTCCCCTTCAACGTATATTTCATTTCGCACAGGAGATAATTGATCCATCGGGCTTGCATTTCCCGAGCTTCTCTGTTCAATCCCTTTTCCACGATCCATACCTTCTTCATTTCGACGAGGATTGTTCGCATCGCTAGAGTTAGAGAGAGTATGATCAGAGCTCGATACTCTCTCCCCTTTTCCATGATCCATAACTTCTTCATTTTGAGGAGGATTATTCGCAGTGCCAGAGTTAGACACAGTAAGATCAGAGCTTGATACTGTCTCCGCAAGAACTGGTTGTTTAGCAACAGAAACTGACTCCCCGTTCAATGAATTGCTATTCGGGAGAGACTGTGAATCGTTGTTCCCTAGTGATCCTGAACTCGTTCCTTCTTCTACAGTGGCTGCTCGGTTTTTCGCTGCATTGCCAAAAATAGATTTACAAACTGAGTCCTGAACAAGTAATAGAATCGATGAAGCCCATATCGATCAAACGAGAGTTTGTTTTACCTCTGAGGGTTGTTCCACATTCACCACATCTGTAAACAGGAACGTTGGCGATCTCAGCAAGAACCTTGAGACATTTCGGACACCTTACAAATCGAAACCCAGGGATATTGCCAGCCATAATATTTTTTTCCACCAAAATATCATCACCCAAAAATTACTCAGAGGCCAGAGCAAATCCCCAGAGCTCCCTTCAAGTGTTGCACTGCATCAACAAAATTATATACAACAAAAATTAACACACAACTCTATGTCTCATACTATAAACTTTCAAGGTAAAAGCATACATCAGTTGATTTCACTACTTCATCATAAACAACTGTTTGTTCCTAAGATCATATCAGCAAATTTACCAGATGGGTTTGGACTTACAAAATTTAAACTGATATCAACAAACACATACAAACTCCAAAAATTGCAAAATTTTGATCAAATTCATCAGGGTTGATAAATATAAACCATCCCCTTAAATTGTGTAACTGCTACAGAACTTTATAACAATTTACTGATATCGAAATTGACAGCCTACACACCAAAACACAAAAACCTGCCCTAATTAATTCCCAAAATAGAAAACACAGATAGAAAGTGGGCACTGAAATCAACAAGAAACAAGTAACATAAAATTCAATTTCGATGAATTCAATGCATTAAACAGCTAAACCCTAACTGGCGTCATACCAACCACGCATTTATTGTTATCATCTTCAGTGTAAAATAAAATACCCGTATAACAAAAACTCCAAATTTTACAATAAAACAGGGAGAAGATATTGACCATTAATTTTGAAGAAAATGAAAAGGGTATGATCAAAATCCTACATAAATTCAAAATTACCTTGGAAAAATCTTGGTACAGAACTAGAATTAGGGGGAATTAGATAATATTAGTACGTGGTTGAAGCTTTGAAGATTGAATTGCTGAGAATTTGAATTCTGGGTCTCAACGCGTTGGCGTAGTCTCGATTGAAGCAAGAAGAAGAAGAAGAAGACGCTGATTCGTTAAATTTTAGTGCTTTCTCTCTCTACCATATAAATAAACGAGGAGAGAGAGAAAAAATTAGAGCGAGAGAGAGAAAGAGTCAAAAGAAAAAAAGAAAGAGGAAGGGTTGAAGTCAACAGCGTGTAAAAAATAACAGCATTGCCCCTACTCCCCATGCTTAATGCTCATTAAAGGGGGGATTTCTGGTCTTTTGTTTTGTATTTTTTACTAGGCACCCAAAGTCATCAATATTTTATTGTGTTATCCTTAAACTCTTGACACTTATTAAAATGCCCTTCAAATCTTAAAATTTGGATTTTTCTAAACCAAATCTTAAAACTGCTCTGATGTCTGTGTCAGGGATTTTGATTAGCAAGTGTAATTGGGAAAGGGTTAAAATTGTAACTCCCACTTACAAAATAGTTAGCCCCGTGTGGTTTGGTGTAGAAAATTTTAGAGTTTAAGATTTGGAGAATCGACGAATGTCAAGATTTAGAGGTAAATAAATATTTGATGATTAGGAGGTACGTAGCCAAAACAAATTAATCTTATAAGAAAAGAGAAATGCAACCATGCATATATAACATTCGATGCATAAAGCCTGTTTCAAAATTTTTGTTTGGGTAGCTATAGTTTTATTGTTTAAATCATATTTCAAAGCAAAATTGAGTGTTTAGCTGAAAAAAAAATAAATGCAAAAATTATAAGATTTGAAATCTAAAAGTTTTTTTTACGAGGCAAGCAACATCGTTTGTTATGCTTTAGTTTTTATTTTGATAATATAAAGTACTTCTTGCAATCAAATTGGTGGTCATATTTGTTGCCTTTTTTCCTCCTATAAATTGTAGTTTGTAACTTATTTTTTTCTCTAATAACAATAAGCTCATTAAAACATTGAAAATATACTTGTGCATGTGCGTGTGGGGATGATATGCATCGTATGAGGAAAAGACCTTATAAATGATCTTCTAGCAATCACATGGGAAGATGTAACGTCCCTCGCCTAGTAAGAATTTGAATGTATATATCAATATCAATATCAAATAGAGCTTTGCTACATGGACCAAAAATATGGGACCAATAGGAGGGACAAGTGAGGTGTCCCCCTCCTATTGGATAATGAGTTGGTCATTATTAATGATGACCAACTCATTATCCAATAAGAGGGAGACACCTCACTTGTCATGATGACCAACTCATTATCCAATAGGAGGAGGACACATCACTTGTCTCCTCTATTAGTCACATATTTTGGATTCTTAAGGAATGTTTCATATCAAATATCAACACAATAAATGTTGACTATCAATGCAATGTGCTTCGACATATATGTGTCACGATTTGGACTAGACCATGCATCTTCATTCCAAATCTCCACATGATTTTCTACAAAAGGTAATTTCGGAGGATGCATGTTCTTGTTTTGGCCTGCTGCCTAGATTTCAGGATTATCTCATCACAATAACTTGGTAGTTGGTACAGCTAGACAGAGGGCTCTTTTTGGCACGTGCCACAAGCGAGCGTCGCACACGTGGTGTGGGGGGGGGAGGGCATCAACACCGAGTACACGGAATCTCGATCTGGCGACCGCCCGTGGACGAAGGACACGGGTCGCCGACCTTTGGACCGTGGGTCCCACGTTAACAGGTGGGGTCCCTCCGCTCGTGTGGGTTCCAGCTAATAAAGAAGGCCGTGATTAGTTTTTCTGGAATTAGATGCCACTCTTTCACCGGTCTCAAAGCGTGCCTGTTGGTTTCATACCGTGTTTTATTGTTGATTGCGTTACTCAGCGTTTTTCACGATTTGTTGTATTCTGCTTTCTTACGTAGACTCCAGGTTGCAGTTGAATTAGGGGCCGGTTTGGATTGTTTTTTTGGAACTGTAAAATGGGGGAAAATGTCAAAAATATCAGTTTTTTGACAGTTTTCCCTCAAAATCGTCTCTTTAAGAAAATGGGGTTATCTTGTAAACCATCTTAGAAAATAGGGTTATCTTGTAGAAACCATATTTAATTGTTAGTCTATATTATAATTTTTTTTAAAGCATCGCTTAGCACGATTAACTATTTGGACTCACTTTTAAATTAAGTTTTTAACTTTTTCTCAATTTTATGGTGATGATAAATTTATGAAATATTAAGTATATTAAAGTGATGCTGCTTAATTGAGGATTGGTGAAGTCAATAGAATTATCCTATTTTCACGGTGGTATGGAGAGAAAAACCATTGAATTATTATGAGTTATTTGCATATATACCCCTTAAATCATGGGTATTTATAAAAATACCTCCAAATCTTTGTAGTTGCAAAAATACTCCTCAAATCATCAATTTCGGAAAAGATTACCCCCAAAGCAATTAATCATCAACTTTAAAAAGCTTATTGTAATCGATATGTGAAAATTATCAATAAAATAGTCAAATTTGTAGCATAAAGTTGATGATTTGTTTATTTTAGGGATATTTTTTCCCACAAATTTGATGATTTTAGGGGTAGTTTTGCAAAGACCAAGAGATGGAGGGTATTATTTTAAATACCCATGATTCAAATATATTTTGCAAATACTAAGAGTTGGAGGGTATTATTGTAAATACCCATGATGCAAAGTGTATATATGCAAATAACCCATTATTAGGTTGGTTTCTGTGTTGCACTTGCATTAGTCCAATATTGATGTACGGATTTCATGTTCTGTGCTTGTAATTATGGTATATTTATTGGAAAGTTAGTAGTGTTGATAATCGAATTAACTCAAAAACTTTAAATAATTAGTAGGTCAGCGTACAATATGGGTTAGTTGGACTTTGGTCCAAACTAACAACCACAGAGTGAGAGCATGACTATCAATATTCATCTTTTACTATATATCACTATTTAAAATCTCCATTATTTGCTGGCTAGCAAGATATTTGACCGTTGCCAATCTCACTTTAACTACTTTTCAATCACCATTGGGCTTCACATTGGAACTTTTGATGAGGAAAATAATTGAGCTATAACATCGCTTTTTTTTTTGGAGTAATGGAGCCGAACATACATGTTGAATGCATCTTAAATGCAGCTGGAAATTAAAATGGATTCAGATCCTCTCCACTACAAAAAAAAAAACAGTGAAGGGACCACTACATAATCACAGCCATTGATTATCTAGTTAATGGTTATGATTTTTTCTTTTAGTGCAAATTAGGAATGAGTGCAATACACGGGGGTATGGTAAGTGTTAGATTTAGATTGTATCATAACCGCCTACTAAATAATCAACGATTAAGATTAAAAGCAGTGGTCTTTCCACTACTTTTTTGTAGTGGAGAGGATCCAAATCCAATTAAAATAACCCAAAAACTTAAGCTATTAGATATTGATGCCATCAACCCTGTGTCTGCACCCATCAGACCACATAGATGTTGGTTAACTGTATTTTGCGCATGCTTAACAGAGTCTCTGTCTTCTTCTTTTTATCTACCTTCACAATAACAGTTTATTACAAATGATAACACCTTCCTCCGAGAAACAAATATCATAATTAACCACGCAGTTCCAAAGATTCATGGACCCAGCCACCAATACTTGCCTTTCTCTCTCTCTCTCTCTCTCTCTCTCTTGTTCAGGGTCTTCCTTTGATGCTCAAAGTCCACTTATCCCATCTTTTGGAAATTATTTTACACGTAAGGGAAAAGGAGGGCTAAATTATTTGGCTTCTTCTGCTTGACTAATGCCAGCGACGTGGGTTGGAATTGCTCATTAAGAGGGGACAGCAGACGTAAACCCCACAAACTTCTAGAATGATAATGATATAATATTCTTTTAGTATCAAACAATTTAATATCGGGTTTTCTATAGGGGCTGTTTGGTTGGCATTTTTTACCCTTGTAAAGCTGCCAAAACTGACAAAAGCTGTCAGTTTTGGCAGCTTTACTTGCAAAAACGCCCAAAAATGGGCGTTTTTGCTTTGGCTTCTTCTGCTTGACTAATGCCAGCGACGTGGGTTGGAATTGCTCATTAAGAGGGGACAGCAGACGTAAACCCCACAAACTTCTAGAATGATAATGATATAATATTCTTTTAGTATCAAACAATTTAATATCGGGTTTTCTATAGGGGCTGTTTGGTTGGCATTTTTTACCCTTGTAAAGCTGCCAAAACTGACAAAAGCTGTCAGTTTTGGCAGCTTTACTTGCAAAAACGCCCAAAAATGAGCGTTTTTGCAAGTAAAGCTGTCAAAACTGACAGCTTTTGTCAGTTTTGACAGCTTTACAAGGGCAAAAAATGCCAACCAAACAGCCCCTAAAAC
>NC_033798.1:14329413-14339209 GCF_001876935.1 Asparagus officinalis
CCATCGACCCCCACCGAACCCCCATCCTCAGGTGTGTTTTTCTTTTTAATTTTGCTGTTAATTTTTGAGTGAATAATGTGATTTGGGAGTTAGGGTTTAGTTTAGCAATTATTTACATATGAGAGGGTTTAACAATTATTTTTAAGAGGGATATTCATCAAATTTTGCTAGAATTGGGGGAATAATGTTTTGGCTGTTAATTTTGCTGTTAATTTTGCTAGAATTGGGTAGGATTAGTTTTTATTTTGTGCAATAGGATGAATAATGTGATTTGGGAGTTAGGGTTTAGTAATTATTTACATATGATGAATAATAATTAGGGGTTTAGCCATTATTTGGAATTTATTCAGATATTAATAGATTATTTGCATATGATGGACTGTGTATTTTCAGTTTCGATGACGAACTCCATATCCATTATTTGTTTCTTTAATGGGAGCCTCGGCGTCGGAGTGAATAATTTGCCGGTGTATGATGGAGGTTCTCGGAAAATGTTCATGCTATCTAAGTCGTGTAATTTTGATGGAATGACTAGGGAAATACACAGAGTTACTAAAATTAAGAAAGAAGAATATACAATTAAGGTGTTCTTCAACTGTCCTATAAATGAGAGTAGAACTATTGCCGTGGAGATTACCGAAGATGAGGAATTGAATGACATGAAACAATTAGTCGAGAAGCAAGCGTCAATTGAGTTGTTTATTGAGAAGTATCCGATTCAGGAATTTGCCCAAGTTTCACGACCTCAAGGAGAGTTTTCTCGGATGCTTGACTTAGACAACGAGTCGATTGGTTTTATGACATCTCCAAGTCAAGAGCCATGGTCTCAACCACAACATTTAAGTAGGTATTCTATCGGTGGGACGTCAACTAATATATTTAACAACGCTCCACCAGTCGGAGCAATTATAGAAGATGAAGCAGATGATGATTCAGATCATTTTGAAGAAGATGGCGTGCAAATTGATAGCATGCATGTGGCAGCTGGAATCGATGATGACACCCGTTGGATGGAGCAATTTACAGTTAACAATGATTATGTGGAAGCTGAAGATCCGTTGCCCGACGAGTTTCATAATGAGGATTGGATAAATACTTCTCAAGCTGGATTTGTTGATGTTGGGCCAAATTTACAACGACCTGAGGACTTCACTTTTAAAAAAGGGGATCTATTCGAGAACAAGGAGGCACTGATTTTTGCAATCCGAGAATGGTCCATCAAGAATCGGGTCAAATTAAAGCCGGTAAAAACTAATGCAACAAACTACAATGTGAAATGCTTCTTTAACGATAAGAATGAAGTAGAGAATGCAAATGAGCAAGATGAGAGAAATAAAAAATGTCCTTGGTTGCTAAATGCCGCTGTGAGAAAATCATCAAATGGGCAATTTGTAATATGTAGATATTGCGGACTTCATACATGTTGCAACCCGTCGGTGGATGTCGATGATTATTCTGCATCTTCTTCTTATATATGTAAGCTAATTATGCCTGAAGTTAGAGCTGAACTTGATCTGAATGCAGGTCAGATATTTCAGAGGGTATATGACATGCGGGGGATTAAGATATCTAAATATGAGGCATATGATGCAAGGAGGAAAGCGTTGTCTAAAAATTTTGGAGATTGGGAAAAATCATATGAATTACTGCCATAGTATCTTGAAGCTATCAAACGAAATAATCCGGGTACTGAATACGAAATATTATCCGAAGAGATTGCACCGGGTATGGAGAGGTTCACTCGCGTGTTTTGGGCATTTGGTCCTGCTATTAAGGGCTTCACTTTTTGTCGTCCGCTATTGAGCATTGATGGTACACATTTATATGGAAAGTACAAAGGCGTGCTTCTTGTAGCGACCGGTGTAGATGCAAATGGCGGGTTATTTCCTCTAGCATTTGCAGTCGTGGAGGTGGAGGATACGTCTAGTTGGAAGTGGTTTTTTGAACTTATATACAAGTGGATTCCAAGTGTCCGTGCGCCAAGAATAATTACCTTTATTTCGGATAGGATGAAAGGAATTATAAGGGCGTTACATGAGGGTTTTAGTGCACCACATCACCATCGATATTGTTTAAGGCATATAAGAGATAATTTCAAGAAAAAACACGGTGAGATTAATTTGCAAAATCTTTTGTGGCAAGCCGGGTGTGCGACCGACACATTAGTGTATGAACATTGCAGGGAGAAAATCAAGTCTTTGTCATTAGATGCACATAATTGGATTGAAAATAACTTGAAGCCCCAATTCGAGCATCGGTGGGCATTATGTAAGGATGAGGGTGTGCGGTTTTGCATGATGACGACTAATTGCTCCGAGAGCTTTAATGGTGTTCTTAAAGGAGCACGAGCTATGCCAATACAATCTTTGGTTGCGAGAACATTCTATAGACTAAGCGCATACTTCAACAAAAGGCGTGGTGATGGCATAGACTGGACAACACGTTACACACCAAAAAATGAGTCCATTTTGCATAGAAGAATTGAGGCAGCAAGATCATGTCAAATTACCATATTCAACGACAACGAATGGCAGGTACAGGATTGTGACGGTATCTACACCGTTAAACTATTTGATGTTGATTGCACTTGCACATGTAACATACCACAACTCCAAAAAATACCCTGTGCACATGTGCTTGCGGCTTCTTCTAATCAGCCGGGAGGTGCTAGAATTTTCTATAATCGGTATTGCTCGCCTTGGTATTCAACAGCTCACTATCAAAAGACATATAGTGAGAGTTTTCATCCACCTGATGATAGTCGGTATTGGCCTGAATATAATGGACCACGTATAATTCCACCTCAGTACCGGAGACAAGCAGGTCGACCACGATCTGTGCGAATTAGGGGAACCATGGATCAAGGGCGAGAAGGAGTGGTCAAGCACAAAAAATGTAGTCTTTGCAAACAACCGGGACATACTCGACCTCGTTGTCCATCTAGACACAATAGATAGCAACTAATTGGTAATTTATATCATTTTTTTATTTTTATATACTTTAATAAAGAAACTGAATTACTATATGATTGATTATTGACATGTGTATAATTGTATGTGCAGGTTTGTACACCATGGATCCTGGGCCGGTTAGTGATGAGGTCTTATATGACCAGGCTCAGCATCGTTCACATATTATATCCTGTACAGAGGTAATTCAGTTACTTTATAATTGTAATATTTGCATTTACATAATATTGCATTCTTATACTATCATTGTCTATACAGAGAGGTCCGAGTATCGTTATGGTTGATCAGTGTTGTAAAAAGCGGCAAAAAGCGGGGCTATCGCGGCGCAAATCGCGGAAGCGGGGTAAACTATTTGATGTTGATTGCACTTGCACATGTAACATACCACAACTCCAAAAAATACCCTGTGCACATGTGCTTGCGGCTTCTTCTAATCAGCCGGGAGGTGCTAGAATTCCCAGAAATCGGTATTGCTCGCCTTGGTATTCAACAGCTCACTATCAAAAGACATATAGTGAGAGTTTTCATCCACCTGATGATAGTCGGTATTGGCCTGAATATAATGGACCACATATAGTTCCACCTCAGTACCGGAGACAAGCAGGTCGACCACGATCTGTGCGAATTAGGGGAACCATGGATCAAGGGCGAGAAGGAGTGGTCAAGCACAAAAGATGTAGTCTTTGCAAACAACCGGGACATACTCGACCTCGTTGTCCATCTAGACACAATAGATAGCAACTAATTGGTAATTTATATCATTTTTTTATTTTTATATACTTTAATAAAGAAACTGAATTACTATATGATTGATTATTGACATGTGTATAATTGTATGTGCAGGTTTGTACACCATGGATCCTGGGCCGGTTAGTGATGAGGTCTTATATGACCAGGCTCAGCATCGTTCACATATTATATCCTGTACAGAGGTAATTCAGTTACTTTATAATTGCAATATTTGCATTTACATAATATTGCATTCTTATACTATCATTTCCTGTACAGAGAGGTCCGAGTATCGTTATGGTTGATCATAGCCTCAGCCATAGCCGTTGGCGGTTAGAGGATGAGCGTATCATAGCAGCTGTGGGACGGGCCGGCTTCTTGACTTGTTCAAAGCTTCGTTGGATAAAGCTCGATTGGCCCCTACTCATCGCGTTGATGGATAGATGGAGACCTGAGACCAATACTTTCCACTTCCGGGTGGGCGAGGCTACCATTACTCTACAAGATGTAGCCGTGATACTCGGTCTCCGTATAGATGGTCCGTGCATTACCGGCACTGATAGTGATGTATGGCCTCGAAGATGTGAGGAGTTGTTAGATGTAGCTCCGGAGCCTATGCCTCGAGGAAATATTAAGTTGAAGTGGTTGAGAGAGATCTTCTCAGTACCGTTGTCTGTTGATGCCCCCACAAATTTTGGTTGACCAACATGCACGTGCATACATTATGCACATGATTGGTACTATATTATTTCCAGATTCAAGTAAAGATAAAGTGCATGCGAGGTATGTGTATTTATAATATGAATCTGTATTTCATTGAATTAGCTTATTTTAATAAATTGGAATATTGTGAATATGCTAGGTGGTTACCACTCCTCGAGGACTTGGACGTATGTGGTACAAAATCGTGGGGTAGTGCTGTTTTGGCGTATTTATATAGAGAGATGTCAAAAGTGGCACTTATACAAAACAGTGAGCTTAAAGGGTGTCTAAGCTTATTGCAAGTATGGGCATGGGAGAGACTTCATTTGAAGCCGAGACTATGCACGCATTTACAATTAGATGGACAAATTCCACTGGGATGCAGGTATTGTATTTTTTATGTAGCGAATATAACTGTAGTTATCATTGTGGTACTAAATGTATGACAAACATTTTTTTGTAGATGGAATGTCGAAAAATGCTATGACGAGACCCCGGCTAGACAATTGGATTTCTACCGGAATGAGCTTGACCGTATGAAGATTTTTCAGGTAATTCTCACCGAAAAACATGCGCTTTTTTTTCTACATACTGAAAACCCAATTCTGATATGCAACTGCATTAAATTATTATAGATGGAATGGGAGCCCTACACCCAATTTCTACCTCAGCTACCCCCAATATGCACAGAATACCAAGTTGTATGGAGAGCTAGAGTTCCTCTTATATGTTTGGAGATAGTAGAAATGCATGTACCGGACCGCGTGCTTCGACAATTTGGTCGTGCACAACATGTTCCGCAGTTTGTTGAAAAGATAGAGAGGAAGGCAAAGAAAGGAGGCCAACAAATAAACTGGATGATCGTGCATCAAGCTTTTATACACAGATGGAATGATAGGCATTTTTGTATTGTCAACCAAATTGAACCAACTCCTCGGGAATCAGATTACTACACTTGGTATTGGGACATAACCCGAAGATGGATACTTCATTCGACCACAATACCGGTTGAGTCGCAAAGAGGATATGTGCCCCGGGGTATAGATGAGAGAGAATTAGTAAGTATTTTCATATTTTGATCTAAGTCCATTTTTATTGGTACTAAATGTGTTGAAAAATTTGCAGGTATCAGCAATAGATGAAGTTCAAACTCTTGCAAATCGTGGCTTGGAATTGGCTAGAGCAGGTACGATAAAATTAAATCTCAAATTTACATTCTGTAATATCAAATTTAATATGAAATTTTGTTTTTGAACTATCTATCGCAGCAGATAGAAATCCCGAAGCACATGAACATGTATCAATATATCAGGCTATAATGCAGAGGCTTCAACAAGCCTTACACCGAACTCACGAAGATCGTCATGATGGACGGGAGGTAAGGTCATTCGTATATACACGACAACAGCGACAAAGTCGAGGACGACGCAGAAATAACGATGAAGCTGGACCTTCCCAACGTGTCGACGATGGAGCTGGACCGTCACAACCACAAACGCAACCGGATCACGAACTCGTCGAAGGGCGGTATGGAGGACGACGAAGACAAAGGAGGAGGAGGAGAGTTCTTGGATGTATGTAAACTACAGGTTATATACATTACAAAACTATTTAGGGATGTGATTTTTGGATTTGTAGTCGATAATATCATGTGATATGTTTGATTTCTAAGTGAGTTTGTGATGTTTTTATGTTGGATTTGTTAGTGGGAGTTTGTGGTGTTATTATGTTGGATTTGTTAGTGGGAGTTTGTGGTGTTATTATGTTGGATTTGTTAGTGGGACACTTCGTAAAACACATTCGGCTGCAAAACCGACCCTTTTCTTCAGAAAAGGGTCGGTTTTGCTAATATTTTTCACTTTAGGTCGATTTTGCCTATTAAATTCTTAAAAAGGTTGGTTTTAAAAATTTCTCCTTTCTAAAGTTAATGCGGCCTTATCTAAATTGAGAAGGGTTATGTGCAAAGCCCTCCAAAGTTCAGGAGGTTTGTGAAATTAGTCCTATTTTGAAACCCATATGGAGAGCATAAGCATAAATTGAAAAGTTCAATGATTTCGTATGTTTGCGAACTCGAAGTTTGTGATTATAAAACTTTTGACAAAGGGTTCTCTGAAGGCTTATGTAACAAAGCTTGTATTTTAAAATTCGACTTTAAACTAAGGCTTTTATATCCGCTGTCCTTAATTATAAAAATCATCCGTGTCTACCTTCTCTCTTCACGTGCGCATCGCGTGCGGCTGAGACTTCGGTTTTAGTCCCACATCGGCTGCGTTTCAACCCGAAGGGCTGGCAGCTGCGATAAAATGGGTCGCAGGGCTGCGTTCCAAAGCATACCTTTCTCGGCCTTTTGGCTAAGATCAAGTGTAGTATCTGTTCTTATCAGTTTAATATCTGATACGTGGGCCATCGGCCCACTATGATATTAAATTAATTTTTGTTGGGGGAGGGCCCATCCACAGCAGCTTGCTGCTGGGGTCCTCGAGCGTCGCCCGCGTGTTGCACTGCTGCACGGGCCTGGCGCACCCCTACCAAGTCATTAATTAAAAATTTCAGTCAGAGTTACTCGGAGTGAGATTAACAGTTTGTTGGGCTATCTGCACAAATTTTGACTTTTCCGTTTAAAAAGACATTTTGGAGTTACTAGTTTTGGTGAATATGGTTATCTAGTTTGAGATAGTTAGCAGAGATTAGAAGAGAAGATAAAAGTGAAAAAGAAGATAAAAGTGAAATTTGAAATATTCAAGTCCCATCTATCATCTATTATGTTAGTGGACTTGCCGCTAACAACATTTGAGTTTGAAATAGCTAATATTTATCAACATAAGTTTGAAATAGTCACTTATTCTAATTTTCCAACTTAATTATTTGTTTTGATACTTATAAGAAGATTTACTTATTGATGTTATAGGATTACATTGCTCTCTAATAAAATACGTAAAACTAAATACTAGTCAAGCTTGCCCTTACGTATTTACTAAGACATCAGAGAAAAAAAAGGAAATTTATACTTAATTAATATAAGATTGTATCGCTTCTATTTTTGTGAAAGAATACTTTAGTTAATTTTTTCAATGGCAAGGAGGTGATAAAATTTTATTATCAAATATCGTGTTTTACTATGTAACAATTGCAATCAAATTGACAAACATACAGAAAAACAAGGTCACAATGTAATAGCAAGCAAAAATGTTGGACAACCTTTACTTCAGCATCGGATATCTGCAAAAATTTAAAACTTCAAATATCAGCAGTTGAAAACCTCATGACAGCTAAACTGATACGTTGACAACCCCAAAATATTCTATAAGCTATATATTACACCATCTGAGGTGTAAAAATGAAATTATGAAACGTTTTGGTGGTCAGTATGGAACAAATCCCTCCAGTTTACTATACTTCGCAGTTTTCAATAGCTTGACACAATGAGTGTATTTTTCAATAGACAACTATCAACAGGTATAACCAAAAGTAAATATCTCTTAAACTAAGGGGCTGTTTGGTTCGCTATTATAAGGGGTGGAAAACTCAGAAAATCACTCCACGTCAGATTTTTAGCCCTCCACGTCAGCTTTTTTGTTTCCGTCCATTTCTTTGTGCCGCTTTGGTTCGCTCGAATGGAAGAGAGAAAACTCTGCTGAAATCGCCGCCAACTAAGATTTTTTTTCCTCTCCGATTTCCTTCCGCAACCAAGTGAAATTGATAAAAACTCTACCACGTCAGATTTTTTTCCTTCTCTGCTTTGTTTACAAAAGTTTTCCTTTTTTTCTATGCGAACCAAACACAAGAAAAATAAATACATTGGTTTCCCACCATTTTTTATGTGTGAACCAAAGCAAAACAATCTATTTCTTGGAAAAATTTGGAAAACTCAAAACTTGTGTTTCTTTACATGGAATTGCATTTCTCTATATCAAGAAAACGAACCAAACAGCCCCTAAATGCAAACTAAAAGGAACATGTTGAAACCTCCAAACTTTAAGGTCAATTACTGCCCGAACTGAATATAAATACAACTGTTTCTTTCTCTGAATTGGTTGCTTCACCAATAATGATATTGGATGAACTAAACCCTCACTATAGAATAACATTCAATTACATTTACTCAATGATACAAAAGGCAGACAAAAGAATGCAAAGATCTAAAAAAAAACAAAAACAAAAAGAAAGAAAGAAAAGAATTGTGTAATATTCTCACAACTATGTACTCTAAAAGTGTCCTTAAGTTCCCATCTCCACATCAAATTTTCATAAATTTATATTAATTCAGATGTACACACAATATTATCATAAACAAACAATTCTGCAGTTCAGATTTCCCGATGTGTCAGTTTCCTCTCTTTCTAGCTGTTATTGGTCTTTTGAGCAATTCATTGTTTTCAACAACTACCTTTTATATATTCTAATTTATGGTTTACTATCTATTTTCAGCATCTAAAGATAGTCTAAGTTGATACTGGTAAACAAAAACAATAAGAATTGATTAAAATATCCGGTTAAGGAATAAAAATTTTAAAAATATTATAGCTTAAAAATTATCGTCACTATATAAATTAAAGCAACTGCATATAATTTTACAAATAAGTTGGAGCAACAAAAACACATGAGTAACATTAATTGATAGATGCTTAAATCCATAAAAATGATAAAAGACTATAATATAACATCTTAGCATTAATTGATTATAATTTAGAAACATTAATCTTTGATGTTAATAACATTTATAGGGTAAAAGAATACAATAAATTACGTATAGAGAAACTATTAGAATGTTCAGAGATATCCTTTAAAAAAATCAAGTTATTTTCATTACAAATGGGAAAGTGACGGAAATAAAGCTAACATTCAGAAAACGTTCATGAATCATTTGAATTGGCATTAACATAAGACATATTTATTAAAAAAGCACTAACTGAGTTACGTTGAAAAATAATTTAATAATTTTATCCCTGTAGACATATAAAATTGCTTATAGGTCCCTTAGCTCAGCTCGGCACAAACCGACAAACCAACGAGGCAACGAGATTGACTAATCGCACGCAAGCAACGGAACACGTCCATTCGCGTGCGGGATCAAGCCAAGTGTTCGAAGAGTCAACGAGTCATCCAACCAAGGGCATACTCGGACGAATCACGATCGAATCAAGATCGGTTTCGGACTCGAACTCAGAAGTGGATTTACTGCCTAATCGGGATCCGGATTTACTGCCAAATCAGATCAACGAATCAAGTCTGGATAAATCAACCACAAAATCGAATCCGAACCTATCAACCGCAGAACTGGAAAACAGGCACAAAGAGGCAAAACGACAAACACCTGGAGGTCGGCTCACCGAGCCACCAAGGAGGCTCAGTGGCCGAGCCACCAAGTGGTGGCTCGGCCGAGCCACCTAGGTGCC
>NC_033798.1:14339316-14346902 GCF_001876935.1 Asparagus officinalis
GGTGGCCGAGCCACCTATAGGTGGCTCGGTGGCCGCCGAGCCACTTGTTGGCCGGCCACCTGTGCCCAAGGCACAGTGAGGGTAGCCTATAAATAGGCCACCCCCTTGTTCATTTGAGAAGGTTGGAAAATTTGGAGAGAGGCGAAGCCCTGCTGGATTGGAGACTCAGAACTTAAAAAAGATCTCAACTTTGGGCTTCGAAGACTTGGACATTCAGATCTGGTGCTCGGCGACCGTCAACATCAAAAAAGGCAGGTGTTCGAGAGGACCAGATCTCAGATCTACGCAGACGTACTCCGGATCTAAGCTTGGTCTTAGATCCCGAGACTTGAGCGATTGTTTCCTTGGTGAATCAATCCCTCCCGGCTATTATTTCCTTCGTGAGAGGACCAGATCTCAGATCTACGCAGACGTACTCCGGATCTAAGCTTGGTCTTAGATCCCGAGACTTGGACGATTGTTTCCTTGGTGAACCAATCCTCCCCGGCTATTATTTCCTTGGTGAAATAATACCCATTGTACTGCGTAGATCCGACCGGATCTAGATCGCGCGGTGGTCCACGGCAAACAACCCCGGCGCAGGCAAAGAACCCACAAAGCGAGCGACCGCAAAACAGGAGCTCGTGATTCGTTCGACAAACAAGGAAACAAAGTTGTAATTTTTCATTTCTTTTTATTTGATTTTCGTTGTAACCGGATCTTATAAAAAGACCGGATCTTTGTAATCGATAAACTGTTACAAGAGTGTACAATGGAATCATTAATGAAGAAAGCAACTATTTTTCCGGTGAACAAGGAGATGATTGCGTTCCTATTGGGGAACACTAACGTATTCGCTTGGGGACCAGACGATATACCAAGGATCCCTCCTGAATTGACGTTGGTATGAAGAAGTCGAAGCCACCAACGAAGATCTCGCCCCGTTTGATGCCAAAGTCGCATCGGGTGAGATTCCTCCAGTTTCCAACCAGGTCAGATCTGCTCTGGCCAACCCTTCTGCCGCAGGGGGCGTGGTGACTCTCTCGAAGAGAGCCCGCCAAAGGCAACGTCAACGCCTTGCGAAACGATTCGCAAAGGCCATGGAGTCAGTTGACGGGATCCGCTACAACGTGGATCTAAAGAACAAGAGAGGCAAACAGCCTCAACAACAGATGAACGGCACCTCTTCCAAGCCGCCAACAATGGAATGGATCCGTGTCAAACGGAATCGTTCGACGCTGGAAGAACGCATCCGCAAACGCCGCGCACTATCAGCGCAGGCACGGGCTCAAGCTGAAGAAGCCCGTAGAAAGCTGCAGAAAGAGGTGGTCAAGAAGCCGCCACCAACTCGCAAAGTCTGGAGGCCAAAGTCTGAAGCGGCAAATCCTGAAGAAGTTGAAGCGGGTGTCGACGTACATAGCTGACCTTGATGAGACCTTCTCCGTCCTTTAGCGCTACCACATGAAGCTTAACCCAACCAAATACACTTTTGGGATACAATTGGAAAAATTCCTTGGGATCATGATCACCTGAAGAGGCATTGAGATCAACTCGAGAAGATAGCTGCCATAGAGTAGCTATCCGAACCCCGCACATTAAAAGACTCCAGAGGTTGAATGGAAAGATAGCTACACCGGGTCGCTTCCTCTCCAAATCAGCTAACAAGAGCCTCCTATTTTTCAAGATTCTGAGAGAAAGCAAGGAGCTAAAGGAAAGCAAGAGCTACACGGCTGAGGGCAGCACATCCTTCAGAGATCTCAAGACGTTCTTGAGCATTAAGCCACTGTTGAGTTAACCTAGGGAAGGGTAGACCTTGTATTTATACGTGGCTATCTCTCCCGAAGTCGTGAGCTCTATTCTGTTTCAAGAAGAGGAGAACACCCAAAATCTAGTCTCCTATGTTAGTCGGATATTGAAGGTGGATGAACTTAACTATCCTCTCATCGAAAAGCTTCATTTTTCCTCGTCCCACTACCAGAAGGCATCACCCCTACTTCCAAGCACATTCAATAATTGTATGAACCAGCTTGCCTCTAAAGAAGGCACTCGGGAGCCTGACCACTTTAGGAAGAATGGTCACTTGGTCAGTCATGCTTAGTAAGCACGATATACAATTCGAACTAAGGATGAAAATTAAGGCCCAGGCCTTGGCTGACTTTCTTATTGAGTCAAACCCACCGGAGGATGAATTAGATGCGCCCTTACGGGTAGTGCAACCAAAGCCTTCGACGCCTCAAGCACCTAAGGTGCCTACCCTTTAGATGTGCTACTCACTTGAATATAGCTCGCCAGAGTTCACCTCTTGGTTGTTGCTGAAAGTAGACGGATCCTCTAGCAAGGTTGATAGCGGAGCAAGAGTAGTCTTGCATAGCTCTGACGGGTCGACGCATGAGCACTCCATTACTTTTGCATTCTCAGCCTTTAACAATGAGGTCGAGTACGAAGCACTTTTGGCAGGTCTTCAAGCCTCCTTAGCAGTATGAGCCGAATACATCTACATTGTGGCCGACTCCCAACTTGTTATCTATCAGGCGAATGGAGAGTATGCGGTCAAAGATTCTAGGATGGTTCAATATTTGTAGGTGGCTAAAGATCTATTAGCTAATTTTGCCAATTTTAGAAACCCCCCAAGTCCCCCACTCCTTCAACACTCAGGCGGATTCACAATCAAGGCTCAGATCAACTAGTTCGGGAAGTAGTTTGGGGCTAGTGTACACTGATACCCTCGAGCGCCCCAACATCATCAAGGCATCATAGGCTATCATGCAAGCTGAGACACCCGGTGGGCGATGTTAGATCAATCCCATCATCTAGTATCTAATACATCGGACCCTAGCAGAGAATACCGCTAAAGCTAGGAGTCTACAAAGGAACACTCGCTGCTATCTTATGCTTGACAACTAATTCTATCGGCTATCATACTCCAACAGAAGTATAGGGCCCTATGTCTGGTGTCTTTAGCCTACTGAGGCCAATTATATTCTCTGAGAGATTCATGAAGGGACTTGCAGGAATCACCCTGGGACTAGAACTCTCATCCAGAAGATCATTCTCCAGGGGTACTATTGGCTCACCATACTGGCCGAATCTAAAAAACTTGTCTCTCCGTGCAAGAAGTGCCAAGTCTTCTTAGCCATCCCATGAGCACAACCACTGAGCTCACCTCCATTCTGAGCCCAATTCCTTTCGCCTAGTGGGGGCTAGATTTGCTAGGCCCTCTCCCTATAGCTTTTGGGTAGCAAAAGTTTTTGATTGTCACCATCGATTACTTCACTAAGTGGATCAAGGACAAGCCCTTAGCCAAGATTTGTGAAAGTAAAGTCATAAATTTTATTTGGAAGTCCATTGTCTACTGATTTGGTGTACCCCTCTCATTTGTGATGGACAACAGTACTTAGTTTGACAGCGGGGTCTTCTGAAGCTTCTGTGAAGAGTAGAACATTCGACTCAAGTTCTCCTCAGTCACTCATCCCAAGTGCAACGGACTTGCCAAAATCACCAACAAATGCATCCTCTAAGCCCTAAAGAAAATGGTAGACACGATGACGGTAAATTGGGTTGAAGAGTTGCCTGGGATTCTATGGTCCTACCGCACCACTCACAAGAACTCAACTGGAGAAACCCCCTTCAAGTTAACCTTTGGAGCCGAAGAAGTCACCCCAGTTGAAGTCGGCATGACAACGATTCGACTGTGATATTTTTATGAAGACTTGAACACAGAGGGTCTTCGAATTAGACTCGACATCATTGACGAAGTCTGAGAAAGAGCCCTCTAATCCTAAGTTTTCAATCAGCAGCGCATTGCCCGACACTACAACAACAAAGTTCACCCCCGTAGGTTTAGTGTCAGCAATCCCATCCTCTAAAAAGTAGCTATCGACAAGGACACCAAGCGTGACAAGTTGGCTTCTAACTAGGAAGGACCATACACCGTCCTTGAAGAATTACGCCCGAGCACATACCGGCTGAGAAGCCCAGACGAGAGAATTTTGTAGCATCCTGGAATGTCAAACATCTCAAAAAATACTTTAAATAATTATAAATGTAAATTTAATTTATGAATATAAAATCTTTTGAGTACTAACTCTTACGCCGTACTCTCGCAGTATCTTATCTTTATAGCAACCAAAGACCTTGGTGCCCTCATTAAGTACAAGGCACTCAACCAAAGACCTTGGCGCCCTCATTAAGTCCAAGGTATTGCTCAATGACCTTGGTACCTCTTCAGGGTAAAACCAAGGCACTCCAACCTTTTAGCCATCCCCGATAAAAGTCCTTAGCCCCGTCATCAAGTCCAAGGCACTCAACTAAAGACCTTGACACCACCATTAAGTCCAAGGCACTTAGCTAAAGACCTTGGTGCCTCTTTAGGGTAAAACTAAGACACTCCAACCTTTTAGTGGTCTCCAACAAAAGACCTTAGCACCCTCATTAAGTCCAAGGCACTCGGCCAAAGACCTTGGCATCCTCATTAAGTCCAAGGCACTCAACCAAAGACTTTGGCACCCTCATTAAGTCAAAAGCACTCAGCCAAAAACCTTGGGACCTCTTTAGGGTAAAACCAAGGCACTCCAACCTTTCAGTCGTCTCTGAAAAAAGACCTTGGTGCCTTCATTAAGTTCAAGGCACTCGGCCAAAGACCTTAGCACCCTCATTAAGTCTAAGCCACTCAACTAAAAACCTTACACCCTCATTAAGTCCAAAGCACTCAACCGAAGACCTTGGCACTCTCATTAAGTCCAAGGTACTTAGCTAAAGACCTTGGTACCTCTTTAGGGTAAAACCATGGTGCTCCAACCTTTCAGTCATCTCCGAAAAAGACCTTGGTGCCCTTATTAAGTCTAAGGCACTCAACCAAAGACCTTGATGCCCTCATTTAAGTCCAAGGCACACACACATGTCACTTCCACAATACACTCGACTCATCACAAATTACCCATCTCAACAAATAAAGCTAAAACTATGCACAAAAATATTTGAATGAAAATGGAATGAAGACACACAAAAATTTAAAAGGCCAATTTGCTTAAAATTTTATTCCAAAATATTTACTTCCAATATTTCAAGATATTTACATCATTACTTACGTTCGTATTTACAAAAAACAAGATAAAAAAAGAGAAGGTGTAAGTCCTTAGGTGTCTTGGCTCGGGTCGGGAGTAGGATTGCAAAGAGAGGCACTCAGCTCGAGGGCTGAGTCATGCTGAGCGGCATGAGGGGAGACCTCTAGGGCCTGCTTAGTAGGAGGGGTAGCCTCTTCTTGGTCATCCTCGAACTCATCTTTGTTGTCGCCATCATCCCCCTCTAATGTTATCCTCCCTCCCTTCATCTCTAGTTCCTTCAAAAAATCAAGGCAGCTAGTGACGCGAGGAGGATAGTGGGTGTTAGGAGTGGGTTTGGAATCCGGAGGAAGCAAGGCCATTTGATAATCGAAGCCTGCCTTACAAGCCAACGACAC
This sequence comes from Asparagus officinalis, assembly GCF_001876935.1. Lineage (NCBI taxonomy): Eukaryota > Viridiplantae > Streptophyta > Magnoliopsida > Asparagales > Asparagaceae > Asparagus > Asparagus officinalis. The sequence continues at coordinate 14,344,754 of NC_033798.1, forward strand.
TCAACTTTGCCTAGGGGGCCTTTGCGATACTCCTCTATAATCTCTGACTTATGAGTCTTAGAGTCCAATAAAGTGAGTTGAGCTTTCAAGGCCTGGATGGTTTCCTGAGTCGTCTGGTGATCCAATCTCTCCTTCTCAAGATCCAGCCTTAGGTTTTGGGCGTCTAAACGGTCCGACCGAGCACTTTCTTGCACATCAGGTCAGGCGCGCTTCTCGGCCTCAACCTCCTCCACCAAGTACTTGATTCATCCATCCTGTTCAACAATCTCATGCTGGTAATTGCTAATTTCTTCCTTCAGCTTGGCGATGGTGGCAGATTACTTAGAGCGATGCCTTTGAAGCCCCTTGATCATGTCCTCCCTCATCTTCAGCTCCCGTCATAGCCTACCTTCCTTCTGGCTCCAAGTCACGTGCTCAGCCTCTAGAGTAGTCTTTTTTCTCCGTAACCTCCCTGGCCACCCATTCAGCTGCCATAGTCCCTTCAAATTTGACAGGGAGTCTCTGCGCAAAAGTAAGGTGAGTAAAGAGCTCCTGCTTGATCATGGCACCCTGCAGAAGATAGACCTTAAGGGCTAGATGCAAACAACTGCTAGGCATCTTCTGCACAAGATCACCACATCCCTCAGGAGCCAAAACTGCTCTAAGGCCTGGACCTGAGCTATACTTTGACGTGATGATAGAGCTCTTCCTGTCAAGAGGTCTGGCAGGAATGAACTTGTCATCCTCCGAAAGCTCCTTTCAATGTGTAGAGGCTCCACCCAACTCACTAATCAACCTGTCTCTAAGCTCGGCCCACACTTGGGTATCAACCTTAGAGATGCAATGACAAAATGGCCAGCAGAAGCCCCCCTCCGGCATTGAGGTGGCATCAGCTTTCAGCATCCCCTTACCGGCTGGAGTAGAGCCACCTCCTTACCCACGACACCCGATGCCTCTTCAGGCTCTTTACCTGACATGTAGGTGTAGGTGTAAATTTTGATTTCTCAAAATGGGGATTTAGTTTATATTGATAAGAACAACATATTACAAACTAATGAATCAAAATTACAATAGAAGCTGAAGGAATGCCCTCCTTGTTTAACGTGGGGACTTTGGTAGCGATAGGACACCTCGCTCAGTTCTCGCACCGAGTCTGCTTCCCTTGGACGATTCAATCTAGGTTGCTGGTGAGCTTCAGTGTATAGTAGAAGCTCATATTAATCGAGTTTGAGTCTCCGAGTTTAGTAACTATCGGGGCCGAGAACTCAAGGGAGATGCTACAGTGCAGAAATGTTACAAAGAGCAGGTCCTTAGTTCGATCGGGAGCCGAAGGCTGATAGTCCGGTTAATTGATTAATCAATGAACTATGAACCAACGAACCCCCCTTCCTATAGTTGGGACATGTTCTTAAATAGAAGAGAAATGGCATGGTCGCTGCCTAAATCATGGGATGTGACCATGTATTGTTAAGAGATGCCATGCTTCTCATATGTACTATGAGTGGCCACTTGATGGGCTCAGAGCAGTGTACTCCTTCCCTTTACATCACAAGGAATGGGAAGGCCCGTCCTTATACATGATAGTGCAGCTTCCAGGTACTCTGGCAAGTTGGCGAGTTTGTTAGTCGCCTGGCTTTAGATAATCCGCATGCTAGCCCGACTCAAACGGTAGTCGGTAAAGGCTAATCAAATACGTTAAAGGCTGGGGATTAATAATTTAATAATTTTATCCCTGTAGACATATAAAATTGCTTATAGGTCCCTTAGCTCAGCTCGGCACAAACCGACAAACCAACGAGGCAACGAGATTGACTAATCGCACGCAAGCAACGGAACACGTCCATTCGCGTGCGGGATCAAGCCAAGTGTTCGAAGAGTCAACGAGTCATCCAACCAAGGGCATACTCGGACGAATCACGATCGAATCAAGATCGGTTTCGGACTCGAACTCAGAAGTGGATTTACTGCCAAATCAGGAATCATTTACTGCCAAATCAGATCAACGAATCAAGTCTGGATAAATCAACCACAAAATCGAATCCGAACCTATCAACCGCAGAACTGGAAAACAGGCACAAAGAGGCAAAACGACAAACACCTGGAGGTCGGCTCACCGAGCCACCAAGGAGGCTCAGTGGCCGAGCCACCAAGTGGTGGCTCCCCCCCCGCC
>NC_033798.1:14347019-14366176 GCF_001876935.1 Asparagus officinalis
GGTGGCCGAGCCACCTATAGGTGGCTCGGTGGCCGCCGAGCCACTTGTGGCCGGCCACCCTGTGCCCAAGGCACAGTGAGGGTAGCCTATAAATAGGCCACCCCCTTGTTCATTTGAGAAGGTTGAAAATTTTGGAGAGAGGCGAAGCCCTGCTGGATTGGAGACTCAGAACTTAAAAAAGATCTCAACTTTGGGCTTCGAAGACTTGGACATTCAGATCTGGTGCTCGGCGACCGTCAACATCAAAAAAGGCAGGTGTTCGAAAGGACCAGATCTCAGATCTACGCAGACGTACTCCGGATCTAAGCTTGGTCTTAGATCCCGAGACTTGGACGATTGTTTCCTTGGTGAACCAATCCTCCCCGGCTATTATTTCCTTGGTGAAATAATACCCGTTGTACTGCGTAGATCCGACCGGATCTAGATCGCGCGGTGGTCCACGGCAAACAACCCCGGCGCAGGCAAAGAACCCACAAAGCGAGCGACCGCAAAACAGGAACTCGTGATTCGTTCGACAAACAAGGAAACAAAGTTGTAATTTTTCATTTCTTTTTATTTGATTTTCGTTGTAACCGGATCTTATAAAAAGACCGGATCTTTGTAATCGATAAACTGTTACAAGAGTGTACAATGGAATCATTAATGAAGAAAGCAACGATTTTTCCCGCGAACAATCCCAATCAAAAAAGAATTATCCATGAAAGATATAAGAAAAACTAGTAAGTATTCATAAGTTTCATACATTATTCTTCAAGCACTAAAGAAATTAAATATTAATATTATAATCTAAGTCAAATTGGCAATAAAAAATATATGTATTTTTTTAGATCTTTGTGGAAAATCATTGGGATAGAGCAAATATAATATTATTAACGTAACAGAAACTCTTATTGGATTCACATCGGAAGAATTTATTGTAGAGAAAAAAGGTAGCTCCTAGTCTTATTTAAGTAATAAATTAGAAACACAAAAAATTTTATATATATGAAATTAATATTTATTCTCATTGAAATAGAAAAAAATCACAAGCCTGTATTTCAAGAAGTTTGTGTTGGACATCAAAAATACATTTAACTTCTTTGTGAAATTAAACGTCAAGATAAAAGATTAGCGAACCCAAGAAAGATAACAACATAAAAAATACAACTCTAGCCTGATGTCACAATCGATGTAGATAATGACGACACTACTCTAGAATTGCCCAGAAAAAAGATAAATGTGAGAAATGATTGATCTTAGCTCAATAAAAAAAACTAAAGAATAAAACATAATATTTTCTAAATATTTTATTAAATAGTTTAATTTTTTTAGTGAATTTAGGATTCTTTAGAAGGGAGTTTCATGAGTTTTTTTCAGTACTTTTATATGCTTATGTGGATGCTTTTATCATATAAACGTATACTAGAGTTAGGATTAATCTTTAATTTATAATTTTTTATAAAGTTTATCAATAATTAGGAGCAAACTTTATATTCTCTTTTGCATCGTTTTAGCATACTTTTAACCAATCATTTTGCCTTATTAGTTTTAAATATTCACGTTCCTTGTATAATATTGTTTTAATATTTTTTACTTTTATAATATTATACTTTCTCAAATAAAGCTTGGTTTCGTATCAGTCAAAATAATATAAAAATTCAAATTAACTTCAAATTATATTTGTTTTCTATCAATTGAAATATCAGAATGAAATTTTAAATTGGGTGTAGCCCATTTAAATAAACATTGAAGAAAATAAATAATCGTAATATTAAAGTTTAGAGATAAAAGTGAGCACAAACTATTAAAGTGGAACTGAGGTTTAGTAAGAAAATAAGCAAAAAATATTTAATCATGATATTTAACCACGTGCATTGCACGTGTATAAAACCTAGTAATATGTAAAACTCTCACCCTATTTAGGATCAGTCTGGTATTGCTAAAGCTTATAATATATTTCTAAAAAGCAACTTATAGAAGCAATTTATATAAGCTACTGAAAATAGAAGTTTGGTAATTAAATATCAAAAGTGCTTAAAAAGCAATTAACGTGTTTGGTAGAACTGTGCTTAATTATCATTATTAAAACACTAGTTTTTAGACCTTTTCAAAGCACGGTTTATAAAAGATTTTCAGCAAATACTGAACATGTTACCAAAATAAAACATTTTGTTTTAGATATAAAGTCTTTCAGAAATGTTGGTGGCTCTTTAAGAAGAGGAAACTTCATCCCTACTTTGTTGCAACATATAGAAGAAGAAGGTTTCTTTGGATTCCAAGATTTCTCTCCTCTTCATTCATAATACTTGCAGATGATAGTTGGTTTGCCAAGCATGGCTATATTAAATATTTATACATTTAATGTATCACATTTTTCCACTTTTGCATATATCACCCTTTTGTTAAAGCCTAAATATTAATTTTCATTCATAAAATACCTACAAATGGAGAATAAAAAAATAGTCCAAAATCTAAATGAAAAATAACAAATTATTTTGAGGATATAGATTTCACAGTGTTCAACCTAAGCAATCCAATTAGCATAATTACAAACGATCACTTCTCCAATTTTGCTCCTTATGCTCCTAACATGTACAAATTATAAGTACAATTGTGAAATAAACAAAACAAAACAAAAAGAAAGAAAGAAAAAAGAGAAAGACCTAAAATAGAGCTCTTTCATGATTAATTGGGATCTCCACATGTTTAGGTGCAAAATTTTCCAAATCGAAAATATTCACCTTGTTCTCAATCACTTGAAATCCATCACATTTCTTGATCATTGCATAATCCCCATAAATAAAAATACCCTTAATTTTTTATATAATTACATAAATACTTCCCCAAACTAAAGTTAATTTCTTGAATGAATTTCACCCGCTTTGATAGACATCATAGACTTGCATTTTGATATTGATGATTCTATAAATAAAATAATCTAATACTTGTATTACAATTAGAATGCATTTTAAACATCCCTTCAACAGTTTACAAACACATCCATATAGGTATTTTTAAAATCCCTTCATGCAATATAGAGTGAATAAAATTTTGAAATAATTTAACAGAAGAATCATACGTACATAACCGAAAACTATTTAAAAGGTCATAATTACCACTAAATTAAGCCAAAAAATAATTCAACTCCACCTTTTTAGTTTTCCCAATATTGTAACTATTTACAAACTTGTTCAAAACAGAAAAGAAATAATAAAGGTCTCAATTGCATGACACCATTAAGCTCAAAAAAGATGAACAAAACTATAAAGGAAAAGGCCCTTACAAATATCTATAAGGTAACATAATCAACAAAGTATTAATCTTTTATTTGCACAAATATCTATAAGGTGACATAATCAACAAAGTATTAATCTTTTATTTGCACAAGACATTACATAGGGCCAATGACATGGCAAGATTATCCATAATTTTCAAAGCTAATGTTCTAAACTATGTGAAATGTATGTTCTCTCAAAGCTAGCTGTAAGGGATTTTTAGCAACAAACACGTGTACTGACCAGGATCAAATTTCCAAATTTATATACAAAATATCACAACATCAAATTAGAAGTCAGGTGACGAATGATCATACAAGATCTTAAGCTCAAGCTAGTTGGGATAATGCAAAAAATTGCATAAAAGGAAAATAAATCTTCTGAGTTATAAAACCACAAAAGAAATGGATAAATAACATTGAACCCATCTAAATTACTAGATGGGTAAGAAATTCTTTATTGAGGTCAAATTTAACATAATGAGCTTCCATATCAAACATTTAAGTGTTTCAGCAACCATTAATGCCCCCTCGCAATTTATTTCAGAACCCAGCTTCAATTTAAGATTTTCAGTAAAAATTCAAACTTGGAGCTTACTATATATAGAACTACTAATATTTAATGACCCTCTGAGTTCAGCGTTAAATAGCCCATAAAACCATCATAAATGTGCAGTCTTCCTACATGAGTTTCTATCAACATTAATCACCAAAAAAACCAAGATCCACCCCCACCCACCAAAAAAGAAAAAAACGATTTTTAAGATCAACTACAACACGAATTTTAGTGGGGGGGGGGGTGTTAACTTTTTTGCAAATAACGCATAAAAATAAAAAAACATCACCTTAACTTCAAAAAATTCAATTTTTTTTGAAAACTTATTAGCTCCATGATCAAATTCATTCCATTAAAAGCCCAAAAAAAGGAAACATAAAAAATAAACCAAGATCCAACAATGGATAGTTAATAAAACCGAGATCTAAGCCAGTTTCTCTCAAATTGCCCCCCAAAAATGGTAAAATAGAGCGTTATCCATACCAGATCTAACAATTTCTCGAGTCATGAGGTAAAGATCGGAGATTTCTTGTGATCTCTTGCCTTTGATTTGAGAATTTAGATAAAAATTTGATTTTTTTCGCCCCCTTTTGAATTGGGGGGAAGAGAGATGCTGAGTTGGTCTAAAGAGGAAGAGTGTTGGTAATGAGGACAATCAAAGGTGAGGGATTTTTTGGCTAAGAGAGAAAATGGTTGAATGGGTTGATCGAGAGAATATTCCAATCAAAGAAGATTCTAATATCTAGGCAATGGCAGTAGAAGGGGAAGATCAAAAATTTCCAATCAAAGAATGTTGTTGATCGAGGAGGCGATGGAAGAGCACCGGAGCATGATAAGAGATTATATTTTGGCTAAGAGAGAAGACAATTGAATGGCTTTAGAGAGAGGAGATCTTGAATGGGAGCGCAGATGAGACGTGGGTGAGACGGTTTTTTTTACGGGATAAAAATGAATCAGTTAAAACTCTTTTACGTGAACACGCTGGCAGAAAGGGGTTACTTAATTTTTTGAGATGATGGCGTGACTCCTTTAGATTGGGCCACTTAGGATTTACTGTTCATCTTATCTTTTTTATTGTTCTCCTTTAGTAATAAAGAAGTAGATACAAAAAGTATATAGTATATAAACTAAAAAAGCAGATGATGCTTTCAAAAGCATCCTCAAGTCACTCTCTTAGAAGCAAAAGCAATTTTAATAAGTATGCCCAAAAAAATTTCACCAAAACCTACTTATTGGCTGCTTCTTGAAAAAAACAAGCAGAATCACCTAAAAAAGCAATATCAAACTGGCACTCAATTTCTCATTGCTTTCCCCTTAGCACTTACCATTTAGACCCCTCTATTAAAAAAAACCCCTACTTTCAAATCGCGCCCAAATTTGTCCCCGATTTGAATCTAGATCCAAAATAAAAGAGTCTCGCCTGCTATCTCCATGTCAATCTGTCCTCCCCACATCATCTACTAAAAAAACACTATCAGCTGCACGCACATGACAACTTCTCACGGGAAAAATTGGTTGCTAATAACAATTTGGATCTTGTTGCACATTTGAATCATTAAAATAGCTTAATGTAGAGTTACCTATTTAAAATGCACTATTGCTAAAAGAAGACCGGATAAAATACCAATGTGATAATTTAGTCTACTTTAACGCGAATTTATTATTTAGAACACCACTAGAACTAGGACACGACACTGCAAATAAGGATAATTCTTAGAATAACCTACGTCAATGAATTCATAACTAATCACAGGAAATCTGAGGAGGAGGAGGAGAAAGTTCAGAACCAATTTTGCGCAATGTTAAAGAGTTATTACTGCATATGCAAAGCTGTCCAAAATATTGAATATAAGAGGTTTTTGTTGATATTTGATATTTAGATATGCCACACAATTCAAAGGCCGCCTAACAACCTCTGTTTTCAAGGCAACGAGGCCGGGTATATGATTGAGAGGTTCGGTCGCCAAGATACAACCTTCTTTTAAAATTCGACTTTAAACTAAGGCTTTTATATCTGCTATACTTAATTATAAAAATCATCCGTGTCTACCTTCTCTCTTCACGTGCGCACCGCGTGCAGCTGAGACTTCAGTTTTTAGTCCCACATCGGTTGCGTTTCAACCCGAAGGGCTGGCAGCTGGCATAAAAGGGGTCGCAGGGCTGCGTTCCAAAGCATACCTTTCTCGGCCTTTTGGCTAAGATCAAGTGTAGTATCTGTTGGGTCGCAGGGCTGCGTTCCAAAGCATACCTTTCTCGGCCTTTTGGCTAAGATCAAGTGTAGTATCTGTTCTTATCAGTTTAATATCTGATACGTGGGCCATCGGCCCACTATGATATTAAATTAATTTTTGTTGGGGGAGGGCCCACCCACAGTAGCTTGCTGCTGGGGTCCTTGAGCGTCGCCCGCGCGTTGCACTGCTGCACGGGCCTGGCGCACCCCTACCAAATCATAAATTAAAAATTTCAGCCAGAGTTACTCGGAGTGAGATTAACATTTTGTTGGGCTCTTAAATGCCCTACCAAATCATTAATTAAAAATTTCAGCCAGAATTACTCTGGAGTAAGATTAACATCTTGTTGGGCTTTTCAGTCAAAAAAACCAATTTGGACTTTCGTTTCGAGTTTCTGGTTTTTGTGAATATGATTGTTATTTAGTTTGAGTTAGTTAGCAGAGATTAGAAGAGAAGATATTAAGTGAAAATTGAAATATACTAGTCCTATCTATTATTCTATTATGTTAGTGTGAAATAGCTAATATTTATCAACATAAGTTTGAAATAGTCACTTACTCTAATTTTCGAACTTATTTGTTTAGATACTTACAACAAGATTTACTTGTTGATGTTATAGGATTACATTGCTCTCTAATAAAATATGTAAAACTAAATACTAGTCAAGCCTGCCTTTCGTATTTACTAAGACATCAGAGAAAAAAATAAAATTTATACTTAATTAATATAAGATTGTATCGCTTCTACTTTTGTGAAAGAATACTTTAGTTAATTTTTTCAATGGCAAGGAGGTGATAAAATTTTATTATCAAATATCATGTTTTACTATGTAACAATTGCAATCAAATTGACAAACATACAGAAAAACAAGGTCACAATGTAATAGCAAGCAAAATGTTGGATGAGTAATAGATACAACCTTTACTTCAGCTTCGGCTATCTGCAAAAATTTAAAACTTCAAATATCAGCAGTTGAAAACTTCAAATATCAGCAGTTGAAAACCTCATGACAGCTAAACTGATACGTTGACAACCCCAAAATCTTCTGTAAGCTATTATACCATCTGAGATGTAAAAATGAAATTATGAAACGTTTTGGGGGTCAGTACTATACTTCGCAGTTTTCAATAGCTTGACACAATGAGTGCAGTTTTCAATAGACAACTATCAACAGGTATAACCAAAAGTAAATATCTCTTAAACTAAATGCAAACTAAAAGGAACATGTTGAAACCTCCAAACTTTAAGGTCAATTACTGCCCGAACTGAATATAAATACAACTGTTTCTTTCTCTGAATTGGTTGCTTCACCAATAATGATATTGGATGAACTAAACCCTCACTATAGAATAACATTCAATTACATTTACTCAATGATACAAAAGGCAGACAAAAGAATGCATAGATCTAAAAAAAACAAAAAGAAAGAAAGAAAAGAATCGTGTAATATTCTCACAACTATGTACTCTAAAAGTGTCCCTAAGTTCCCATCTCCACATCAAATTTTCACAAATTTATATTAATTCAGATGTACACACAATATTATCATAAACAAACAATTCTGCAGTTCAGATTTCCCAAGGTGTCAGTTTCCTCTCTTTCCAGCTGTCATTGGTCTTTCGAGCAATTCATTGTTTCCTCTAGCAAAAATAACAGCTGCAACACGAGACATCAAGCAATATGTTGATATTGGAAATAGATGTGCACAATTAGATTTTTGAAGAAATAACGCAAGCACATAGATTTCCTTTTGAAAGAAGATGGATCATTCGGTTTCAAAATGAGGATGTGGCACAAACCCAACTGTGGTTGCCAATTTGGCTGTAGCTCCATGCAATGGTCAGGAAATAAAAAGGAAAAAAAGGGAGAAAAAAAGAGAGAGAAAAAACTAAAAAGGCATTTACATGCAATATTGTTTCCCACAAGCATTGTAACAACAGTGAGCGCATTTTCTGCAGTAGAAACAGTGTCGGTTGATCAAAGTAAACGTTATAGAAGCACTCCAAGTACATGAAGTTGCATGTAATTGAGCAAAGTTTTACCTAGAACTTCACCAAACTAAACAATCTGAATCGTTTATTCTTTCCCCAATCGTGCATGTTCAAGAACGAGAAACTAGCAGAGATGCATCTATATGTTTCATCATTGGGTAAAACACTCAACAGCTTAAGCAGGGAATTCCTTTCCATCAGAATTCAAACAGGTGAGCAGATGCTGCAGATTTACAGTTAATTTCTTTCATAGAAGTACAATAGTTACAGAAACACTATGACGATCTTTGTCAAAAGACTAAGTTTATATATGTATGTATATTTGCATGTATTTATACATGTATATATATGTATATGTCTATGTGGGTGGGAGGGGATTTACACATGTATTTATACATGTGTATATATGTATATATTTATACATGTATACATATGTATCTGTGTGTGTGTGGGTGGGTGGGGATATACACATGTATACCTCCATACGGGAATACGGCGGATAATTCCAAGTTGCTCTGAGGAAAAAATATCTTCTAAATGTGTTGATGGCCTGCCCCTCCCAAGATAAGCAAGAACCCTAACAGCACTCAAAGTTCCTCCTATTAGAGAAATTGTACGGACAAAATTTACATTCTCCATTTGCTAATAGACGTATTCATATTTAAGTAACAAAAGAAGTTACAGACTTCATTTTTCGATGCTGCTTATAATAGAAAAAATAAAAAATAAAAAAATTTACAGACTTGTTTATGGCTAATATCCAACACTGGAACCAGTATGTATCTTGTTAAACAGAGCTGCAAATATAGTGCTCGAGACCATACCATAGGGATACAATCATTTATATCAGAAACTAACAAATTCAAAAAATAAATCATTTCAGGAAAACTACGTAGAAAATCAGGTCATATTTGTACCATAGAATAGGCTCAGACCCACTATGGAAAAATAGAATGTCTTTTGGGCAGTTGTACTTAAAATCCAAAAATCTACTGTGGGGAAAAAGGAACTTCAAACTAAGGACACTCTTTAATTCAAAACCCCATTTCGAAAGATCCAATTAAGCCTACCCAAATCCTACTGCATATCATTCAAATCCATATACCTGTACCCCAATAACTGAAGTATAACACAAATTTAGCAATACTGCTTCAACACCATCACCACTGTGGTGTCATCCTTTCTCTTATGATCTTTCCTCATGCTATGTCATATTATCATTACCTCGTCCAGGACAAACTTTATGAAAAAGCCTGTGTAAAGGTCAACATTAATCATAAACTCATATCAGGTTATGTCTTTGATAATATTGATACTTAAGCACATATTTCATATGTGAATATCATATGCCCGCACAATATTTTTAGGGAGTTCCAGTATCAATATTTCTATGTATGGGGACACTTGACTCTCATTTTCGATGTCCAGGTAACACTTTCTGATGTTCAGAGAAGATGTTGGTTCTGAATGTGCATCCAGTGGACGTCGAAAAGAATGTCATATTTTCGAGCAGTCCTAGGACAAAACTGATGGCTGTGCAGCACTGAGAGATCATTTAGTAACATGGTTGATGATATTAAATATTGAAATAAAAAAATACAACTGCATAAATAATATATAAACTACTCATTCAATTTTCAATTCTCGGAGGAAAAACGTGTGGAACAAGACAACTACCATAATAAATTCTTAACCTTGATACCAGTGGAATGCCTCTCGTACATAAGAGCACAATGAATAAAAAGAAGTCAATTAACTGAAATTTTTTATTTTCCCTGTGTTAGTTGCAAATAAAAGTTGTACCATACAGAAACAACCAATGTGTTAGTTGCAAATAAAAGTTGTACCGTACAGGAACAACCAATGTAACTTACCAAGGAGTTAGCAGCCGCAAACTCTAGAAGAAAAATGCCTGTTGATCATCTCAAGCCAAAGCACATGACAGAGCTCTCGAGATGATAATGTGCTTCTTAACTGATGTCGAGGTTGGGGAATGTCTTCAGTATTTCTGCTTCTCTTGCTATTTGAATATCTGAAGGCCAAAACCTTTGCTGGAACACTTTGTAAAAGAAGCGAGGAAGTAATGCTACAACTATTGTAAGTAAAATAGTAAGCCAATAGGCCTCTGAAACTGCCAGATGATATATTGTCCTGCCATAAGAAGTAACATAAGAACAAAAATATGGACTGAATGAACTTGCAAACAAGAAGAAAAGGAGGATCATCAGCAGAACTAACCAATAATTGGGGAATGCTGGTATGGAGTCCAATATGATCATGCATGCATAAGTAGCAGCTATGGAACCCCATGTTGCAATATGAGTAATAAGTACCCAACGCTGTATATCCATAGCCAAGTGAATGTTCACTAGAATAACCACTGAAATTGTCCATAAACTGCCCAAACTCCATATATCGATTGTGCTGTTTCTGTAGGTGAAAAAAGGTATACAGAAAAGGACAAGACTTTGCCACAATGTATCAATCATTATCAACCAAAACAGACGCATGTTGTAGCTCTCATGTCTATGTCCTGCTCCATAAAGTTTTGGATACCGGAGGAGCGTCTTGTGACTCAAATCCTTGTCCATAATTCCAACTACTATCGTGGGGAGAGACGTATATATGAGAGAATAGAATACGCTACTCCAATCTGTCAAAGCAGAAGTTGCTGAAAAAGCTGTGCACAAGATGTACCTGCAGAACAGAACAGTTACCTCATGCTGCTATAGTATGATTTAAAATTGTCAAGATTAAGAAGTTCACAATGTGCCAGTTAGTAATTTTACGACATGCTATCTTTGGCAAAATCCAAGGCATTGACAAAGAAGGTTACTGAATGAAAGGTTCACATATCTTTGGCAAGGCATTCACAGAGAAGGTTAATGAACGAAAAGTCCACATATATTTTGGATCTCATTTCCTCTTGGAGAAAATCTGTAGGCACAGGGTAACGACTAGAGCAAGGTGCTCTTGCAGGATCTTGATTAGTCTTTATACTAGGATTTCCTTTGTCGAATGGCCAGTTTCAGTGTAAATTAGCAAAATCAAGAACACTTATTCTTTGCAGACTTTCATTCATCTATGCTAGAGAGCCCTCAGTTTCAACATCTTTTATATTTTCACATTTCAGATGCCACTTGGTGCCATGCCCTTCAAATATTTTCTGATTCGTTCCTACAACTTCAATATTTGACACTTAGGGCCCGTTTGGATAATGGAAGTATTAGAAGTAAGAAGTAAGTTATAGAAGTAACTTTCAAAGCTATGAAGTAGGAAGTAGTGGAAATAGCATTTTTTTTGTTTGTTTCATATATTTTTAGAAGTAACAGAAGTAGAACTTCTTCCTCTTCATTTACTTTTTTTGTTTGGATAACATTTAAAAATATTACTAGGAAGTAATTTTATCAATGAAAAGTTGTTACAAGTAACTAATAAAGTAAATATTAATAAAAAAATTATTTATGTCCTAATTAATATGCATTTCAACTACTTCCGAGCTACTTCTGAGTATTGAGGATTGGAAAAATATTTTGGAAGTAAGGATGACACGTAGGCGCCACATAAGCATTTAGGGAAGTATTGGAAGTAAGTTTTTCAGAGAACCAAACACACTTTTTTGCTTGGAAGTAGCAGAAGTAGCTTTTACTTCTTTTACTTCAGCTACTTCACAATTACTTCCGTGCAAACAAACAGGCCCTTACTGGAAGTTGGTCATTCACAAATTTATTATTTTTCACTTTATTAAACAACATGAAACGTTCTATAGGAGTTATCTGTATCCAGATCTCTTAAGTTGAGGAAGAAGATAAAAAGGAAGTAAAAAGTTAAACTTCGAACAACGGAAGAAGCGGAACAAAGAGCTTGAAATATTAACTTGGAGGCTAGGCTATTGGTGGAACAATCATGTATCTGATATTCTTTTGCATTCGATATACCATTTGATCTCTTCTAGATTTACTTGCTTGTTATATCTATTGTTTATTAATGGTTTTCCTAGTTAGACCTATTACATTGCAGATAGAGAATCGCATTGTTCCCAATTAATTGGGTCAAAACTATCTGTATTCAAAGAAATCCAACTGAAAACACCTTGTAGTGCCAACTGACTTTCAAAAGTTTTAGAAAACTACATGTACAATTCCTCTGCACCTTCAACAAAATATTAAGCCTGCAGACCAAAATTTTATTTACTTTCTAATAATATTATTATCAATAATATTATTTTCGTATTACAGCAAACAATACAGGTGTTTAAAGTTTAGGTGCTTACCAGAACAGCATCAGTACAAATACAGCATTCCGATAGAAATTGTATAACACCAAATAGCCCATTCGTTGGTAATTCCAGTGGCCATGCACGAGGAGCAGTCTTTTCAAAAAACGGAACTGACCCATAGAAAAATCTGACGCCATCACCGCCTGACGACCTTCCTGACCACATATCCCAACGCCAACGTCTGCCATTTGGATCATTGAGACGTCGTTTGCCCCTGAGGAAAAGATGCTAGTCAAGAACAGAATATGCATGAAAGAAACCACATTATTCACTCGTTTATTTTTCATGTCTATGCTATCTTACTGTTTTTGGCCTGCAAAGCACTGTTTTGAGATATAAATATGATACAAAAATCATGACAAAAACAACATTTACAAAAATAACATAAACAAAATCTATTTATTCTAGACTGACGCAGCGCGAAAGTGATAACCTCGGAATCCACCAAGGGGTGTTCTCTGAATCCATAAAGAACGATCTTCGAATCCACGAAGAAAATATTAAAAGAGAAATTTTATTGATGAAAATTTATTATTCTCCTTTGGGGTTACATGACTCTTCTTAAATAGAAAAACAAATAAGACTCCTAATAAAACTAGAATTATAAAGAAATAGAAAGTATCAAATTCTAGCCTAAAAAGACTCCCTATAATAGAAAAAACAAATCATGAATCAAAATTAAATTTGTTTCCTAATCTAATTTGACTCTAATATTGAATTTATTTCCTAATCTAAATAGACTCCAATTTTATTACTAAAAATAAACTAAAAGATGATTATTTTCGGATTTCAGCAAAAACTGGGTATTATTGATGAGATTTTAAAAATCTGACAATCTAGTTAGCTCCGTCTCGTCGAGAGGTGATTTACATATATACTATGTCAGAATTCGCCTTCCGGATTAAAAAATATGATTGTTTCTTTGCGGAAGTCAATAATACGTGTAGCTCGTGATTATCCGAATCCTACATGAAATTGTCCGTTAAGTGTCCTACATCATAGACCTAAAGTAAGAAACAATATCTGAAGTCCATTTCATTATAATATCTGACCTAGTACGAGATGGGAGTGCCTACCGCGCCTCTTACATGTTTAAAGGTTATTCAGTTGTATTTAAAACTTAAAATACTACTAAACTGAATCAGAAGTCCTTTTTGTGTTTATACTGTCAAACATGCCTTCAGCGTATCTTTGATATGCAATTTTTTCAATTTTTAAACACCAATAGCGTTTGAAAATGATTTCTGCTGTTAGCCCCAAAATGAGTCTACTGTATTTACCATTTATCAGGCAGTTCAATATATGTCGTCAGATAATAAACTCACTTTGAACAGATGCTTCCAAGTTGTTGAACACAAGTCTAATCATAATTCATAATTAATTATTATATTCAGCTAATGATTGAAAAATTGACATTTTACAGGACTTGTTAGAGCAGAGCCCAAACACTTGGGATAGAGGCTTTGTTGTTGTTGTTGTACAGGACTTGTTAGGCATCACGGGCAAAGTATTGATGGCACAGGTAGTTCACCTGCTAATAACAGATTATCTAGTAAAAAATGAAGAATATGTGGTCTTCGAAGATGTTAAATGTCAAAAACTAAAACGAAATTGATCCAAATAAAACTCTTTGACATTTTCCGTATGACAAATGGCAAAAGAAAAGAAAATTAACTCACCATCTCCAATAGCAAGGGTCATGTCATTTGTTCTGCTCTTGACGAGATCAACTATTCCGGCCTTTTGCAAAGGAGCAACACGGCAACAAAGCACAACTTCACAAGAAGTCGCCAAATCAAAAAGCTGCAAAAAAATATTAAAAATGAAAGTAATAAGCTAGAGTAAAACAGATAAAAGAAGCAAATTCCGAATTACATGCATGATTATACAGGATTGAAAAGAAAAATATTAAACTAAAGAAAAAAAACTTATTGTTACATGGGAAAACTGCAAATCAAATGCATTAATTTTTAGTAGAGAATAATTCATGCCTCTGATTCAAGATCTTTCTCTAGAATGTAAACAAGGCTGTTTCCATCGATTATGAGTGCTAATGGTGCATGTCCTGAGCCTGCCGCTTTTTCTCCGACAAATTCTGGCATGTCTTCGCCACCACATGCATATTTGAAAGCATGTGATCCACTTTCAGGTATCATACCATCTAATGATGTTAAGTCGCCAACAAATTCAGGAAAATCTCTCTCAACTTTTATCTTCGGATCTGAGATTTTGCTGCCGTTGTCCACTGACTTTATTCCAAATTTCTCCTTAGCATCAGCTAGAAGATGCCTGCACTCAGCCTCTGAAGTACCATTTATTATAATTTGATGCATGTCCAACGTCAGGAGCTTGCACGAGAGTCCAATGGAAATTGCAGTCTCTTGCTTATCTCCTGTGAGAACCCAAACTTTGATTCCTGCTTGGCGAAGGGATTCTATAGTTTCAGGCACGCCATCTTGCAATTTATCTTCAATTGCGGTAGCCCCAAGGAGATTTAGATGACATTCAATAAGAGATGCTGCTTGACGTAGCTTTGCTGATCTCTCAGTTAATGAAGTGCTAGCTGCTTCATACTTATGCTGCCATTCCTCAAATTCTGTATCAGTAAGATTCCTTGAAGCAATTACAAGGGTGCGTAAGCCTTCTGACGAGTAACCAGTCAAATGGTTTTCCGTTGCATGTTTTAATTTAGCAGGTTCTACTCTTACGTGACTGTTAGTAGGTGAACTGCTCAGAATACTTAAAATTGAATTATCAGCTCCCTTAACAAGAACTTTCACAGAATTATTCGGAAACCTAATCACCACAGACATCCTTTTCCGCACACTGTCAAATTCATGCAATCCAAGCACATCTAACCTGATATGAAGGCAAAACAACTCAATATAAAATCCAAAATAACAGAAAAGAAAATTAATCACAAATAAAAGCTAGAAGTTTCCAGTTTATCAACACAAAAAGTAGAGTTTGGAACCTAAATGGATGCGAAAAGGAAAGTTCAATTTTACCTAAGCCTCTTGCCATTGACATCAATAACAATATGACCCGATGTACGCTCAAGGAGAGTGTATCTATAAGCAGCAGCAGCAATGACCAAAGCTTGCTCATCAGGAGACTCACCCTGGTAATCAATACTGTCTACCTCATCAGTTAATTCAGTATCAGAACAAGTAGAGGATCGACGACTAGTCATTGGAATGACAGTATTACAGGCTGCTAAGGCAAGAAAAAAATCATGTGCGGCAAGTCTTTCCTCTCCAGTTAAATCCTTGTGCAATAACGCTGCAAGTTCAGGATCAACAGTGACTCCAGACTTGAACTTCCACCTCTGTTCAGCCATTCCTCCTGCAAGGAGAAATAGATGAACCATAAGAGGGAATAATTGGAATGTATAAGCGCCCAACAAATATAGAAACATCTGAAGCAGGTTGGTATGGACTTCAAACAATTACGATTAACATACACACGATATGAAAGTTGATTTTGCAAATTTTGTAATTTCACACATGGTGACTTTCTGCTATTCTACAAGAACCAGCATGTTTTGTCCAGAACCTAGTAAAAAATTGTGAACTTGAGAAGCTCATGAATTATTCACACACCAGAGGAGAGACGAACTGATTCACATTAACTCGCTAAGTCACAATCTTTATGCCCCTACCTAAAACCTTTCTCAATGCAAGGAACTAGCATTCAGGGTAAAGCCAGACTGAAGAGTAGTAGTATCCCCACTTTACCAGTGCATTCAGAGAGAAATAACTTTTTTACTTGAAGAGGAAGCAATTAGCCCTCTCTCTGCATTAGGGGAAGTTATGAAGTGAGAAGGTACAGTCTGGCTGGATAAGGAACCTGAAAGGTATGGAAGAAGACCTAGAGCAAAACCCACTTGCGTACTCTAACGTTACAGTTGGACTCATGATGGAACAGACAAGTCAGATTAATTGTGAAACTTTCACATCTATTACAAATATTGCAAGTACTTTCCAGGTTAATTGCAGACAGGCCCCCTGTACTTACCCCTGTCGTTCTATTTGTGCAAATATAGTTCCATTTGTGTGGATAGACCCCCTGACTGAACTTCCTTTACTCTTTTAAGAGTAAATAAAAATTCACTCAGACTCCTTGTTTGGTACGCAAGAAAGAAGTCAAGTGAGAATGGAATAGAGGTAGGAATGAAATGGAATTAATTTAGGAATGGAATGTTCATTCCCATTCTCATATTAGGATGCAAGTAGAGAATCAAGTGGGAATATCTTTAAAAAGGGTATATCCGAAATTTAATTTATTATTTTTTATTCTCATTTAAGTGGGAATATTAATTCCTTGATAACTCACTGAGACATTAGGTGAGAATTAATGAGAAGTGAGAATGACATTTCTAGCATCCAATAACACATCATGTTTAGTAAGCATGAATAAGAAGTTAAAATTGCACTTCATTCTCACACACCAAACGTGGCGAGAGGGTTTATCCACACTTGGGCAAATGGTACAACCGCACAAGGCAAATTTTTTAAGAGCAGTATAGCAACCCGCCTAGGCCTAAGCAGTGCCTAGGCCGCACCCCTAGGACTTGCGAGTGCCAAAGGGAGCGTAGGCCACTTACACGGACCGCACCACCTTATGTCTCAGTCATGGTTCCCCCTGCTGCCATCTCCATATCCTACGACCTCTTATGGCCTCCTCCACCGACTATGAACACCCTCGCTTCCTCCTTCGACCTTCAGCAAAACCTCCTCCACCATTACTTAAACAAAAAGGAAATCTGCCTAAGCTCCACCTACTTGCCCAGCGGCACCTATTGCTTCCTATAACATTGTTTAAGGGGGTCTATTCACACCAAGAGAATTACGGGGGATCTATCCGGAATTAACCCTACCTTTTAATGCTTTTGAAGCCTAATGGGATATGAACCTGGGCCAATCAGAAAAAATACATGGCATCTACAGATTTCTAGCATTTATTTCTGTCCCATGTGAGAGAAAGAAGCAGAGATAATTTGCGTGTGTGCATTAGGTCCACTATTTTCAAAATTCAAATAATAACATTTTCCAAAATTAATTACTATAGAGCCTTGATTCACAATAATTTATATGTTGGAAGTCTTTGCAACTCTAAATTGTAACTCTAGCAGAATGGGTTGATATGATCACAAATGGATTGGAAATAATATTTCCAAGCTGTGCTATGGAATTGCTATCAATGAAGGACATGATGGTCTTTCACATGAAACAAGATGTTACTTAAAATAGCTGCACCATCTGATGACTGTGTTAAGACGCAAAAAGTTTATTAACAAAATTTCTACTGACAGAAGCCAGCTAATACAAGCATCATAATATAAATCACAAATATAACGCAAATTGTGTGGTCAAATTTGGATGAAACACTTGAATATATGGTCAAGGACATAGGAAGTGCAAGCCTTGCTCCAGCACACATAAGTGTAATTCTTCACAGAGGACTCGCCACAGCTACATTACTTGCTCATCATTCATCAATTATATGTTTTGTTTCCCAGGTTTTCAGCAGTTGGAAAGAGGATTTTGAAGAACATTTGGAGGATTTAAACCAAATAGGAACAAACAATGAAGGATTCATGTAACTAGCAGCAAACAGATAAGAAACATGTGGTGGCATTAGCAGCAGCTGATCGACATAAAATATATGCATAATAATAAATGCTTATTTACTTTTCCAAAATTTGAGGTTCAATAGAATATTTCAATAGAATATTGAGTGGAAATATAACAAAAACTAGGCAGTCTGTGGCCTTGCACAATTTACTTTTGAGGCCAGTAGAGAACAAGGATTTAAGGGACCAAACAGGAGATTAAAAGCATTAAAAGGTCTACTTCAGCAGGTAGGAAACATGGTGTCTCAGGAAAAAATGAGTCTCCATCCTTGCTTGAAGCTACTATGAGTCTCGCAGACCCAGGAAACCAACTTATAGCAAAAAGTCAACATTTTCATTTCTTGTCAAATCCCACATGTTATATAACTGTTATTTCGCCGTTAAGAGAAAGCAATACAGTGTATATAATCAGTGAACCTTAAGAGGCCAAAGGGGCAAGTGAAAATGAGGGAACATAGGTATAGATGATGCATGATGCATGATGAAAATGAGGGAACATAGCTATACGAGATGCATGATGATCAAGGCGAAACATATATGCTCAAGTTAATAACAGTATGAGGAAATATATAAAGCAACACTAACGACATTCGCCAGAAGGAAGAAACAGTACATTCATACATAAATAGAGGCAAAACAAATGAGAAGTATGACATGAGATTTGGAGAAGACTGTACGAACGACAACCAATCAAAAGTATGCATTAAGTCTAGTCAGAAAAAGCACAACAGAATACATGAATACTGTAAATTCATATTAATTCACATTTTCCCCAGAAAAAGACCCAATTAAGGTGGAAAATACATGTGTAAAAGCTTCTATTTCTTTGAAGTCTTCTATTCTTTTTCTTTGCTAGCTGTCCGTGCTATTCTGACAGGATAATACACCGTAAATTGAGTAGCTGGTATACATAGTATATTGACTTTGTAAATGAACTAGGAAGTTGTACAATTTTGCTCTGCAATAGTAGAATAAGGAAAGACGACATGATTCACAACACAAGAAGATAAACTTCTAGGGAGTTACACTTTTAGTATCTCCTTTCAAAAGTTCCCCATTCATATATGGAACAAATGCCTTTGCAATCTAGATTTTGTTCCATGTGAAGCGGATCTACAATAGATGTCCTCGAAAACATGCAACAGACTTCGAGAGAGACTTCTGCCAATTATAATCAACTTCAGTGAAGGTTATCATCCACTTTCGTTTTGT
>NC_033798.1:14366186-14418723 GCF_001876935.1 Asparagus officinalis
TGCCTCTAGTCTTCTCTTTCCAATCCATACTAAATATATCATCTTTTTAAACCAAAAAACATTAAGATCTATATGGTAACTCTATCAATCCCAAATATGTAATCTATTACTAGTTTTAATTCTTTATGTAAATTCTAACAGACTATTCCTTTGTCAGCTGGCTTCTTCACCTTATGGAATACCTCGCTCTTTAAACTTTAACATCTCTTCAGAAGTCAATCTAATCAACTGTATCATACTATAAGGGTCTATTTCTCATTCTGAACTCCATGGGATAGAGGTCAGAATGTTTTTAAGGGAAAAATTAAAAAAAGAAATGATTAAAAAAAGCAGCCTTCTTTTCATCATTACTCCTTCCCTAGTCTTTTAGAATTGCATGTAAAAAGTTGCAATTTAACTTTTATAGACACAACTCGCCAAACGTAGTAGGCAGTCAATGAGATGAGTGGTTAGATTCTTTAAAAAATTGCTTAAGTGGAGAAATTATGTTATGCCATTGTATTTTAGTTGAAACTGCAGATTAGTGCTCTACAATGAATTTGATATCGGTCTTATGTTTTTCCTTCGTTTACTACTTTTAGTATAACAGATTAGATTACGCATATAAATTACGCGTATAAATTCCAACCAGTTGGCTTTTTCTTGGGGAAAGAATTAGTAAATTGTTTGTGTTAACTAAAGCTGTAATTTTTCTTATGAAATTTTATAAATTTCCTCTGTACTTACCAAGGTGTTATATATGATATATGTGCTTTGATTTCAGTTGGCTTGAACCCGTGCCACCCTGGACAAAGTTTATAAATTTTATAAATTTCCTCTGTACTTACCAAGGTGTTATGTTATATATCATATATGTGCTTTGATTTCAGTTGGCTTGAACCTGTGCCACCCTGGACAAAGTTCTGAATCCACACATGGGCATAAGGACCGGAATGGAGAACATGCAATCTTATCTACATATATAATAATAATATAAGGTGAAAATATCACATGAGAACTTATTTTATTCTAATTAATTAATTTCATTGGCTTTAGGTATAGCTAATGCAATGATTTAAAACACAAATATAAGGATCTTACAAGAGGACCAGTTCGAATGACAGGATCGCATGAAAGAATGAGGTTGAGTACTTGATTCCATGAATAGCAATATAGCATAATGGTAATATCAGCAATAACATGCCCACGCAACCAGGCTTGCAAAATGCCAACTTCAGCCAAATTGCCAGATAAATTCAACCATTCTAGGAACAGAAATATTAAGAATTACACATAATATAGCAAACCTGCATTCGTTCCTTGCAAGGAGCTTCCGTAGTCCACCCCGTATAAACTAGCCCTTCGGAACTCCATCTTATTTTCTGTCAATGTACCTGTTTTATCAGAAAATATATATCTTATTTGACCCAGATCTTCATTGATGTTTAATGACCTGCATTGAAACCTTGAGTCGGAACTACTATCATACATCTCAGCATCCCCAATCATGAAGTAAGATTGGCCCAATCGGACTAGCTCCATTGTGATGTAAAGCGATATAGGAATCATTATTTGAAAAACTATCACGGAGCTTAAGAATGAAAAAAGTATCTCCAGAGCAATGCCATAAAACTTATTCCGTTTTCCATTGTCCCGACCTTTTGTAAAGTATTTACTCCTGTAGTAAGGTAGGGAATCGAGCTTATGAGCGTGATAATGCAACCATAACCCCATACCAGTTGCCACTGCAGCACACATAACAAAGAGAAAAGCTGACAGCCATAGAGTCTCCCTGTTCATATAGATCTCCAATCTGCTCCTTTTGGAAGGTGAAATCGCACTGTTCATCATTGCTTTTGTTTCCTGACCAGCATATACCACAACTCCAACGACCCAATCTGTGTTTTTAAGCTGACAACCACGTAGAATGATATTTGACTGGCCCAATGGAATCCTCTGCCCATTATATTCCATATTGGCTGTAAATTCATATATATTCCTATTGGGCTGCTCACATCGGATCAGCCCCGAATATGAACCCTCCTCCCAAACCATGGGGATGGTTTCTTGTCGTGCATATCTAGTCTTTAGGTTTGATTCACCATCTAAATTCATTGTCTGGATATATGCTATACCATTTGGATCACTGCTTCCAAGCAAAACTATGTCGCAAGGAATTGTTTCATCAGCTACTATCTTCACCACCTCCCCTGCTTGTATCTTTTTCCATTTCTTTGGCCGGAACTTGCCATACTGAAGGACTTGTGCCTCCCGGTTATTCTCTTTCCTGTCAGATCTGTGTCTCCGCCAGTCTTCATAGCCATCTTTAATAGCAGTTACAATAAGCACAAAGAGCAGAGGGAAAAGAGAGACTGTTCTCCCAAACACTGCCAGAGGAGGAAGCTGATTCAAACCAGCAATGGCTAAGAAGTATAAATAAGCAAATCGGTGGAATTGGATAAACAGGTTCTTGGGCAAGAATGTAATTACAGTATATTTACTGGTTCGGATCTCATTCCCTGTAAATTCATACTTGTCATTTGTCCTCCTTGGATCATTAATATAAATCAATCTCAACGAGTCATTGGATGAGAGATCATCAAATTGCATGCTCTTAGGACGGTTCCTATGAGTTTTGTCTATTGTCGGTGGAAAGCCTTGCAGCTCCATGGTATTCCACGTCACTAGCTGTCTTCCATCTTGAGCAGAGCAAGCCACCGAGATGCTCTCAAAACTATGACTCTGACTTAAAACTGTAAGTGGCTGAAGAAAGATCAGGCCTTCTACTCGTCTACTAGAGCACCCTTCTCTTCAAGAGGGTTAGCTTCTTCTTCTCCTTTTGATGTTGAGGCAGAGACTATTCTTCCCTCAAAGACAAAAAAAAGAGAATGAAGCAGCTCCACACTAGCCACGAGAAGAACCAAAATTACTGCAGCAAAATTTGGCTGGATTTCATTAAAAACAGAAGAAAGGATGCATTTGAAGGACAAAACTTGGCTCCCAGATTCTCCTCAAGATCAACATAATTTGGCGGACTGGAGGAAGTTCATCTCCCTTTGATATGAAGGCCAAATAATTAAAAAAAAAGAATTCAGCCACAAATGCTCAATCCCGCTAGAGAGAAAAATAAATAGAAACAATCAGAAAGTTAGACCAAAAAAGCAATCAAGCTCAATAAACCACAAAAAGTTTCAGATTCAGCCAGATCGATTTTAAGAAAACTACATGCAAATAAACAAAAAGTCTCAACAGAAAGCATATCCTAAAAAACCAAACAAAATTCATCAGAACAACCTAAAATTTTCTGATTGTGAACTTAAACATAGATTCAAAAGTGAACCTTATATCATATCCCCTCAACCTCAGAAAGCCAATCCTTTCCAACATATACCAATCCCTTCAAGAAACCAAATTAATAGCTGGAGATGTGCCCTAAATATGTGCAATTTAAAACAAAATCAGAAGATTAACCTAATTTCCCTCAAATTCTAGCTTCGACCCAAAATCCCCCATCTAAACCTACTTCGCCAAACAAAGGAAGCCAATCTACATCAAAACACACCAACTTTCTTCCAAAAAAAAACCCCCGAAGTAAAAGCCAAAAATGCACCCCAAACACGTATGATTACCTAATTTCCCTCAAATTTCACATAAATAACCAAAAATCCCCAATCTAACCCTAATCCATCGAGAAAACCGGCAATTCACCAAAATCAGAAAACAAAACAGAATCTAAACCCAAATGCACCTACCTCTAATCACCGCTCGAACTCCGACCGCATTACCCCGAGATCGATCGCGCCCTTTTCAGCAGATCTGGCGCAGGATCCAACGCCGAAACCCTAACCGAGATCTAGATCGCCTTTCCTGATACGAAATCTCGGGTGACAGCAATTGGCTTCTTAGGGTTTAGGAATAAGCCAAGGCCTCGCCTTTTCCACACTTTGAGAGAGAGAGAGAGAGAGGGGTGGGTAGTGAGAGAGAGAGATTGGAGAGAGCGACGGATGGCTGAGCGCGAATCTTTCACCGCTCTGTTCCCGTAATTTATAACCCCGCACTGTGATTTTCACATTTTAACGAAAATGCCCTTGGGATCTTAATCTATTTATCGGAGGGACTCGTGTCATTTTTTTTAGTGAAACCTGTAGAATGAATTTCACAAAAGCCACTCAACTTTGAGGGTTTTGTGTAAAGCCCTATCTTTACTTTGAAAATTTCACATGACCCCTAATCCGAGGAGAGTTTCTCAAAATCCTACAGAACGTTGGAAAAGTTACTGAGGGGATGTTTGGGGTTGTGATTGCATTTTCAAGAGTTATGTTGTATTAATGTGTACGATGATGCTGAAAATCACGCACTCAAGATCTTACTTTGTCTAGACCGAATATTGAATAGAATGTGCGTGAAGCAAAAAAAACAAAAAATATGCTACGGATATCAAAATCTAATAGAAAACAATGGGATTTTTACACCCATTTGATATTTATAACTAACATGGCGATCACAAATCTCTAATATGACATACGACGATCAAACTATTTTATTGATAAAAATTCAGGGCTTAAGCTCGACTTTTGTGAAATTCTCCAACCCTCACACATTTTTGCGAAATTTCCGGAAGTCTATGGGGACTCCTACAAACCTCCCCAATTTTTAGGGGTATTTTTGAACTTTACCCAAACTTTTAAGATGTAGATTCCTAGGTAGAGTAGAAGAAACTGTTCTCTTCCCGCGGTAACCCAAACATTTACATATATGCATAGTTTTCATGTTAGATAATGTACCTGAAGTAGGACGGCACTTGACACGAAGGTTACATCCGTAAATATTTTCCAATACAAGGGTAGATTTGGAAGGGAATTCCATGATGGAGTTTTTAAAGCAAAGGGGTTGAGTAGGTGGGGTCGCTGTCTGTTTACTTGAATGCTTTTTGACGGAGAAACCTCTGGGCACGTAAAGGTGGAGATAAATAGTATATTATTTTATTATCGCATATGTAATTATTTATTATTTAGTAATTAAATAATGGGAAAATTAGGATAAAATAAAGTTTGAACGTTTCCGTGCGGGAATGCACGGAACGGAGATCTGACATGTGACCGACACCTTGATTGTGCCTCGTTTGAGAACATTTAATAGGAGTGGTCACTGGTCAGTGGTGGCATACTGGCATGTAGTGAAATATATTTTCCAATTAAACAAGGGAAAATTACTTTCAGCCCCAGAATTCGAAAAGCTATGGTTTCATGCCCTTCTACTGTCAAAAGTAGTATCTAAACTATTCCCAAACCGCTTCTACACTAGAGAGACAACATGGCGAATTCGTCATTCTTAACTTTTTTTTTATAGTTGATGGCTCATCGAGTGAGCTCACAGTTTTCGCTCTTATAGTGTTGTTGATGTCAGATATCAAACATGGGATTTAGTTAGTGTAGCTTTTTAGGGTGTTTGTTGACCCTATAGTTTTGATGATGATTTGTCAAATAATTTATCGCTAATATATTCTCTAGTTTTTGTGTTTATGTTTTTCTTTTCAAGTATTTCAACACACGTCAATCAAACGTTAAACATTCAAGTTCATTTGTGTGGATTTTCCTAGGTATATGTTTGGTTTACTTACATATATTGTATGATTATATCTAAGCTCAATATATGTACACTTAACACGATTTTTGACGTTTTCTATCATATAAATGATTTTTCATCAAACGTTAGGTATATGTTTGGTTTACTTACATATATTGTATGATTATATCTAAGCTCAATATATGTACACTTAACACGATTTTTGACGTTTTCTATCATATAAATGATTTTTCATCAAACGTTGTTACAATAACTTTTATCTCATGTTTACAGCTCCTTCATACTTCATTATATACATATAATACATGCTCAATATATATATACATATTTACAAGCTTCATGTCAATTTTTATGTTCACGAAAAACAGGTTTTCTGAACACTTTTCAAAAACAGGGAGTTTTCAAATTTGATTTTCAAAAATTTCCTTTTCAAACATGTTTATTTTATCATTTAGAAACTTTCCCCAAAGTTTCATTATTTTTGGATTTGATTTGATATTTTTAATGAATTTTCAAAACAGCCCCAAAACCTGTCAATATGCTATATGTCAGTTTTCGGTCGACCGGTGCGGTCGACCGCCAGTTATATTTTCCTAAGCTCAGTTGTTTTATGTTGTTTAGCAAGATATTAATCACGTTTAAGAGCTGTTTAAGAAGTGTTTCGTTAATCTTTTTTCAAGAGAAAGTTTTCTACAACAAGAAGAGGCTCTCATATTCCATTGGGATCATATTCTTCAGCTCCTCTTGTTCATTGAGAAGTTTTTCTAAACTCTTTCCATATAGCTTACTATTTCACTTTCATTTGATTAGCTATATTCATTGAGTTATTTATTGAGTTTTATTTACTATTATCACACACACTTATTGAGCTTTATATTCTCATATTATATTGTGGGTTGTGGTGTGGGATTTAGTGAGTGTGAGCTTCATTGTGTTCTCACTTGTTATTTGAGAACAAATCATTGTATTTAACTTTTATTTGTGAGAATCACTTGTAATACACTTGTACACCGAGAGAAGTGTGAGGCGAGACACGGGGTCAAATCCAATAGGAGTGGCGTCGATTGACGAACCTAGGGAGAGGTTGTAATCGAGCACTTGAGGAGGAGGACACGGGGTAGGTTCCTACACTTAGTGTGTAAAGTGTGATTGCATAGTGTTTGTGTAGTGTGAGAGTTTTCGGTGATCTTGTAAACCGAGTGTGTAGAAGTTCCGGCTTCCAAACCGGATTGTGATAGTGGATATCTCCTCGAGGTGAGGAGCGGGGACGTAGGTCATGGTGACCGAACCTTGTAAACATATTGTGTGTTTGTGTTTTGCTTAGCGTATATTTTATTCATCATTATTGTTCAAATCCATATCATATTTCTTCTTGCAAGATAAAATTGATCAACATAATTTTAATTAGCTTTTAATTGGAATTAGATTAGCATAAGACCCTAATCAACCCCCCCCTCTAGGGTCTAACAATTGGTATCAGAGCTTGGTGCTCTTCGATTTAAGGACTAACCGCCTTGAGTTAAAGATCCAAGTTATTGTATTTGTGCTAATCTAATTTTGATTACATTATGCTTCTTGCATTTCATCTTTATGGATATGTATGATTCATCTTGCTTAGGATATGCTATTAATGTTGCTCCTCGTTTGGATATTTTTCCCTATGCTCAATGGCGAGTTAGATTCAAACTTTTCGTTCAATCTAAACAATTTGATTTATGGAAAATTATTAAGGATGCCTATGTTGTTCTCATTTTGGAAAAATCCCAATGGTGTGAAAATGACAAAAGATTGTTTAACATGAATAAGATTTTATTAGAATATTTGATTAATGCTTTTCACTCATCGTTTTCTAACAAATTTGCTAATTTTGATAGTGCTTACGCTTTATGGAAACTTATTGAAGCACATGAAGGGAAATTGGAGGCTATTCAACAAGCATTGGAAAATCCCGCTTTGAGTTCTAAGGAAGTCTCATCTCCATGTACAATACCACTAGGTGATAACCCTAGTGAGGTATGCAATAACAATGATATTATTACTTTTGATGGACTTGCTCTTGAGTTTAAAAAATTACACAATTGCTATAGTGATGTAAAGAGTAAGTATGTTAATATGAAATCCACTCATGAAACACTAGCTACTAAGTTTAATTTTACTGCAAATGAAAATATAATTCTTAAAGAATGCAATGAAAATTTGAAAATTAAAAATGCTAGTTTGCTTCAGGAAAAACGTGATGCTATGTTAGAAGTAGATAAGTTAAAATCTATGATGAGTAATCTTGTTTATCCTACTTCTAGTAGCAATGCTTGCATGCACAATGATGAGTTGAATCAAATGAGAAAACAAATATCTACCTTAGATTCAACACTAAACACTTGTATTGCTAATAATAAAAAGCTTATGGACTTATGTGCAAAGTTCAATGTTAATTCTTCCAAGAAACCTATTCACTATGCACATATGTATGACAAAATTCATAAATGTTCTATTTGCGGTCTTAAAGGCCATTTAGCTCAATTTTGTCATAATGCGCCAAAAATTGACAAACATATTCATGATTGTGCATCCCATCAAGCTTCTTCATCACATACACATGTACACACACATAGTGTAAATTATAAACATGCTCATGTGTATAAATATAATTATTGTGGCCGTTTTGGTCATTTGACCACGTTTTGTTTCGATTTGAAAAGAAATTCTCGTTTGCAAAATAATTACAAAGAAAAATCTATTTTTGCAAATGAACCACGTGCATTCCATTTCGATCAACGTAAACCATTCAAACCTCTACATTGCACAAATTGTAATCGTATGAGTCACGTTTACAATTTTTGCTTTGATCATATCGGTGCACAAAATACGCCCATACGGGTTCATAACCCTAGGGCCTTGGATTTAAATGATAGGGGTCATGTCCCAAGTTCTAGTGGTACCAAAATGATTTGGGTACCAAAATGATTGTTATACTATTTTTATTTTTTTAATGTTTTGTTTTGTTCTTATTTTGAATAATTGGTTTTTGAGTTGTTAATGACAAATTGTATTTTTTTTGCTAAAAAGAATTATTTGCATGATCTTATAGCTAAAAACATTTATATATATATCTTATAAAACTTTTGGTATATTATAAAACAAATTTCTTAAAGGTTCAAATTAAAAATTCTTTCAAAATCTTGTTTTTAAGTTACCTGCACTTTTTATCTTCTCGCGGTCGACCGACCCGGTCGACCGACGAAGTCTCTGTAAGTTGTTTCGGTCGACCGCGTCGGTCGACCGACAGAGAGTTATTCAGCAGCGATTTTTTGATTTTTCGGTTTTCGGTTTTTATTGGGTATCTGCTTTGAATCCGAACTTGTCACCACCATTGATCTGATCTTTGAACTGATCCTAGCCCCTTGTTTCATCCCTATCTAAGACCCGACTCCTCATTTTCTTCCCCAATTCGAAATTTCTCCCAAATCTGTCGATTCTGGTATCTATCGGCCGATCGCATCTATTGATCGACTGTGGTGCTCTCATCCTCCTTCGATCTCTGTCAGATTTTGTGGGTAAATTCTTCCCTTATCTCTTGTTTTCAGCGCTCTTATGTTTATACTCTCAGTCTGGGGTTTTGGTTTGGGAATTTTTACTTATTGTGCTTAATTTCTTCATCTCCAGGGCTTTTAAATTCTGCTCAAACTTCTTTGTAACCCTAGGTGTTTATATCTGTCATCATGCCTCCCAAAAAGAGATCAAAACCTAAGTCTAGTTCATCCTCTAAAAAGGCTTCTCATTATGAAGATTTTCTGTTGTTTAAACCCCTAGTTAAAAAATATAGGGAGTTGTGCAAATTGAAAATTATTCCAACCAGATATATCAAATTCAATCACTTAGCCATGTATGACACTCTCACAATTCTTCATGATGTTGGGTTGGCTAGGTTGTTAGATGAGGAAGAAAAAGTTCCCTATTATCCCTTCTTAGTTTATTTATTCTATGCCAACCTGTCTATTATATCCTCTGCTGATGGTCGTCAGACCATTACTTCATCTGTTAAAAATGTTGAAATCTCTTTTTCTGCCAACGAACTTGCGGGGATTCTAAAAATCCCAACAGGTGATGTTGACCTCATGTCGGTTGAGCTTGGTGATCCAGCTGTAAACCAACTCATGTTTAAGCCTGGTTGCTCTTATCCTATGAACAACAATTCTCTCAATCCAAATGCTAAACTCATTGCTAGAATCGTTGCTCAAAACTTGATTCCTAAAACCGGCAGTTTCGATCACTTTGCTTCTGACAAGATAAATGTTGTGTATGCCATATTTGTCAAAATAAAAGTAGATTGGACAAATATTTTTGTCAAAAACATGGCATCAAAGCATGTCAAATTTCTACCCTTTGGCTCTTTTATCATCCTCATCTTTCAACATTTCAGTGTTGATCTCACCAATGAACCCAAAATTGAATCTAAGAAGGATTTCTTTGATAAGGTCTCTCTTTCAATAATGCAGATTTCCTTTTCTGATCTCACTCAGTCATCATCCTCTCGTTCCCGGTCTAGAGCTTCTTCCTCATCCTCTTCTGATATTTGTGACCGTTTGGATCGTCTTGAGACTCAGTTCTCAAACGTTCAGAAGAAAGTCTCAACTATCCAAAGGGATGTTAGGACCATTCTTTCATATCAGCGTCAGTCTCTCGGGATTCCGGATCCCTCTTCTAGTTCTGAGTCTGATTCTGAGGAGGACCCTGCTGATGGCTCAGGTTCTTCTGATGGTGATGGTGATGGCGATGGTGATGGTGATGATGATGGTGATGATGATTGATATTGCAGCTTATTGGAGTTCTTTTATATTGATTCCCATGTTTTTTGTGATGTTTCTTTTTGAGTTGTAAAACTTGATATCTATGTTTTTTTTTTAGTGTAATAACTCTATATTAGTATGGAACTATGTGACTTTTTATGTATGGTTTGCTATCTTGTGGAACAAACTATGTTTATGCTAAACCATGTTGTTTCTATATGCTTAAGTGATGATTTGTGATTTATTATGTTAGTTTATCTTTTCTGTGATCAATGCATGGTTGAAACAATGTTCATGTTTTGTTTGTGGAATATAAGTTGCTAATGATGAGTTCATTGATTTACATACTGTTTACGATTTTTTTGGATAATTGTTGTGTATCTCCTATATATGTTCTATAGATGTCATTTATTCAATTTGACAGGGGGAGCTTTTTGGTATACTTTTTTTATTATTATCTGTGCTTATATGCAGGGGAGCGTTGCTCCTAATTTGTTTCTTTTTCTCTTTTTTGATGTTGTCAAAGGGGGAGAAAAATCCACATATGGTTTACAAATTGATTCTTTTTATATATGGAAATTGATTCTTTTTATATATGGTTTATGTGATCTTTCATGTATGATTTATTCATGTTTGGCTCATATGTGGGTTATCTGTTTATAATTCATATTCATGTATAAATTGTTTGCCATCATCAAAAAGGGGGAGATTGTTGACCCTATAGTTTTGATGATGATTTGTCAAACAATTTATCGCTAATATATTCTCTAGTTTTTGTGTTTATGTTTCTCTTTTCAGGTATTTCAACACACGTCAATCAAGCGTTAAAGATTCAAGTTCATTTGTGTGGATAACGTTAGGTATATGTTTGGTTTACTTACATATATTGTATGATTATATCTAAGCTCAATATATGTACACTTAACACGATTTTTGACGTTTTCTATCATATAAATGATTTTTCATCAAACGTTGTTACAATAACTTTTATCTCATGTTTACAGCTCCTTCATACTTCGTTATATACATATAATATATGGTCAATATATATATATACATATTTACAAGCTTCATGTCAATTTTTATGTTCACGAAAAATAAGTTTTCTGAACACTTTTCAAAAACAGGGAGTTTTAACAAATGAAAATTGATTTTCTAAAAATTCATTTTCAAACATGTTTATTTTATCATTTAGAAACTTTCCCCAAAGTTTCACTATTTTTGGATTTGATTTGATATTTTTAATGAATTTTTAAAACAGCCCCAAAACCTGTCAATATGCTATATGTCAGTTTTCGGTCGACCGGTGCGATCGACCGCCAGTTATATTTTCCTAAGCTGCTCACGGTCGACCGTACCGGTCGACCGAGAGACCTCCAGAGACTTTTCCGGTCGACCGAAAATTTCATCAGTCGATCGCCAGCTTTAAACCCTTATTCTCTGAGTTTTTGAGCTTAGCGGTCGACCGGACCGGTCGACCGCCGAACTGTCAGAACTGTTCTAACGGCTAGTTTTTCCAGCTGTTTTCAAACTGGTTTTTTGGTCTTTTACTTATGTTTTTGCTGTTGTATTGGGGTGCTATAAATACCCCATTGCTGCTCTCCTTCTATAGATCCAAGAAATCCAAGTTTTGTGTTTTAACAAAATATTAAGTGTGTTTAAGAGCTGTTTAAAGGTTGATTTCATCAATCCGTTTTCAAGAGAAGTTTTTCTACAACAAGAAGTGGCCTTCAAATCAAGTGTGAGGCGAGACACGGGGTCAAATCCAATAGGAGTGGCGTCGATTGACGAACCTAGGGAGAGGTTGTAATCGAGCACTTGAGGAGGAGGACACGGGGTAGGTTCCTACACTTAGTGTGTAAAGTATGATTGCATAGTGTTTGTGTAGTGTGAGAGTTTTCGGTGATCTTGTAAACCGAGTGTGTAGAAGTTCCGGCTTCCAAACCGGATTGTGATAGTGTATATCTCCTCGAGGTGAGGAGCGGGGACGTAGGTCGTGGTGACCGAACCTTGTAAACATATCGTGTGTTTGTGTTTTGCTTAGCATATATTTTATTCATCATTATTGTTCATATCCATATCATATTTCTTTTTGCAAGATAAAATTGATCAACATAATTTTAATTAGCTTTTAATTAGAATTAGATTAGCATAAGACCCTAATCACCCCCCCTCTAGGGTCTAACAATTGGTATCAGAGCTTGGTGCTCTATAATTTAAGGACTAACCGTATTGAGTTAAAGATTCAAGTTATTGTATTTGTGCTAATCTAATTTTAGTTACATTATGCTTCTTGCATTTCATCTTTATGGATATGTATGATTCATCTTGCTTAGGATATGCTATTAATGTTGCTCCTCGTTTGGATATTTTTCCCTATGCTCAATGGCGAGTTAGATTCAAACTTTTCGAATGGCGAGTTAGATTCAAACTTTTCGTTCAATCTAAACAATTTGATTTATGGGAAATTATTGAGGATGTCTATGCTGTTCCCATTTTGGAAAAATCCCAATGGTGTGAAAATGACAAAAGATTGTTTAACATGAATAAGCTTTTATTAGAATATTTGATTAATGCTTTTCACTCATCGTTTTCTAACAAATTTGCTAATTTTGATAGTGCTTATGCTTTATGGAAACTTATTGAAGCACATGAAGGGAAATTGGAGGCTATTCAACAAGCGTTGGAAAATCCCGCTTTGAGTTCTAAGGAAGTCTCATCTCCATGTACAATACCACTAGGTGATAACCCTAGTGAGGTATGCAATAACGATGATATTATTACTTTTGATGAACTTGCTCTTGAGTTTGAAAAATTACACAATTGCTATAGTGATGTAAAGAGTAAGTATGTTAATATGAAATCCACTTATGAAACACTAGCTACTAAGTTTAATTTTATTGCAAATAAAAATATAATTCTTAAAGAATGCAATGAATAAGTTTAATTTTATTGCAAATAAAAATATAATTCTTAAAGAATGCAATGAAAATTTAAAAATTAAAAATGCTAGTTTGCTTCATGAAAAACGTGATGCTATGTTAGAAGTAGATAAGTTAAAATCTATGATGAGTAATCTTGTTTATCCTACTTCTAGTAGCAATACTTGTATGCACAATGATGAGTTGAATCAAATGAGAAAAAGAATATCTACCTTAGATTCAACACTAAATACTTGTATTGCTAATAATAAAAAGCTTATGGACTTATGTGCAAAGTTTAATGTTAATTCTTCCAAGAAACCTATTCACTATGCACATATGTATGACAAAATTCATAAATGTTCTATTTGCGGTCTTAAAGGCCATTTAGCTCAATTTTGTCATAATGCACCAAAAATTGACAAACCTATTCATGATTGTGCATCCCATCAAGCTTCTTCATCACATACACATATACACACATATAGTGTAAATCATAAACATGCTCATGTGTATAAATGTGATTATTGTGGTCGTTTTGGTCATTTGACCACGTTTTGTTTCGATTTGAAAAGAAATTCTCGTTTGCAAAATAATTACAAAGAAAGATCTATTTTTGCAAATGAACCACGTGTATTCCATTTCGATCAACGTAAACCATTCAAAGCTCTACATTGCACAAATTGCAATCATATGGGTCACGTTTACAATTTTTGCTTTGATCGCATCGGTGCACAAAATACGCCCAAACGGATTCATAACCCTAGGGCCTTGGATTTAAATGATAGGGGTCATGTCCCAAGTTCTAGTGGTACCAAAATGATTTGGGTACCAAAATAATTGTTATACTATTTTTATATTTTTTTAATGTTTTGTTTTGTTCTTATTTTGAATAATTGGTTTTTGAGTTGTTAATGACAAATTGTATTTTTTTTTTGCTAAAAAGAATTATTTGCATGATCTTATAGCTAAAAACATTTATATATATCTTATAAAACTTTTGGTATATTATAAAACAAATTTCTTAAAGGTTCAAATTAAAAATTCTTTCAAAATCTTGTTTTTAAGTTACTTGCACTTTTTATCTTCTCGCGGTCGACCGACCCGGTCGACCGACGAAGTCTCTGTAAGTTGTTTCGGTCGACCGCGTTGGTCGACCGACAGAGAGTTATTCAACAACGATTTTTTGATTTATCGGGTTTCGGTTTTTATTGGGTATCTGCTGAATGTTAACTTCTGGCGGTCGACTGTGACGGTCGACCGTAATCTGATACATTGCATATTGACAGGTTTTTGGGCTGTTTTGAAAGTTCATTAAAAATATCAAATTAATTTCAAAAATAGTGAAACTTTGGGAAAAGTTTCTAAATGATGAAATAAACATGTTTGAAAAGGAATTTTTGGAAAATCAATTTTTGTTTGTGAAAACTCCCTGTTTTTGAAAAGTGTTCAGAAAACCTATTTTTTCGTGAACATGAGACATAAGGCTTGTAAATATGTATATATATATTATGCATATATTAAATGTATATAATGAAGTATGAAAGAGCTGTAAACATGAAATAAAAGATATTGTAACAATGTTTGATGAAAAATCATTTATATGATAGAAAACGTCAAAAATTGTGTTAAGTGTACATATATTGAGCTTAGATATTAACATACAGCTTAGATATTAACATACAATATATGTAAGAAAACTAAACTTATACCTAGGTAAATCCACACATATAAACTTGAATTTTTAACGCTTGATTGTCGTGTGTTGAAATACCTATAAAGAGAAACATAAACACAAAACTAAAGAATATATTAGCGATAAATTGTTTAACAAATCATCATCAAAACTATAGGGTCAACAGGGAGATTCAAGGACAAACCGTCTATCGTCTCGGCCTTGCGAGAGGACTGATAAATGATGCATTTTTATCAGTCATATCGTATTCCAAAGTTCTCGACCTGGTCTTGTAGAATGAAGAGGAGTGGAGTTGAATCTAACAATAGGTTTCGAGTAAGGACGTCTTTCGACTCGGCCTCTCTTGGAAAGGGTTGAGGGTTGATGTTACTTGATCATAACCAAGGTGACTTGGACTATGTCCTAAAAGAACACATCAAATAGAATGACATATGAGCTTATGGTTACTGTAATCATAGATAATTTTATACGATGGACAAATAAATACCTTAAGAAATTGATAATCTGCAACAACTTCAACATGATCTAAAATGGAGATTTACCTTATAAAATAGGAGTAGGTAGCCGATTGATAAGGTATATAGCTATTTCAACCGCAAAATGCCAAAAACGATGAGATACAGAATCATAAGCAAGTAATGATAGACCCGTTTCAATTATATGACATATTTTATGTTTTGAAATACCATTCAACTATGCTGCTAATTAGCTCTCCCCCATGCACAAGGGTGTAGGGGAAGTATATATAGCCCTTGGGAACCGTTTCTGAAGATAAGAAGTTGAAACAAACATTATCCGTCAACTCCTATTTCCGAGACAGTGTCCACTGTCTCGGAAAAAGGGGTTGTTCCAAGCAGTTTTGTAACCGACTTTAATCTGTTAAATGTCATAATTTTCGGAGATTTTAAGTGTCTATTCAGTTTGTACCGGCCTCCCCGTGTTTATGGATGATCCTAAACAGTTATGAAGCCACACGCGGGTCGTACGAAATCTAAGAAAACCGTCAAAAGGGGTCGTTACACTATCTCACTATTTCCGAGACAATTGACATTGTCTAGCATTTTCAAGACGGTGGACACTGTCTCGAAAATGGAGATAGTGTATGTTGTCTCACTTGTTTGTGAGACAGCTTTAGCCCTCGTTGTTTCGTCATTTTTGCATACTTCTTGGTATCAGATGATCCTTCTTGACTTAGTTGATAACATTCATCGTCTCCTCTTTATCTTGAGCTGTGTTCAGGAACCTATAGGTAATTTTTTATGCCTACATTTGTAAGAGGCCAAAGTTGTGTTTTTCGGTTGTTCCTCCGACGATCAAGTAAGTATATGAACTTGAGTGGGAAAATATGGGATGATGAAGAAGGTTTCAAAGTTGTGTGTAAAGACCCTAAGAGCTACCTTGAGCTGCATGGCTTCCTTTTATAGAGGACCAGAAGGGTGAATACGTAACTTGAGCCTAGTCCAGACAGGCAGTTGACTCGGCAGATATCTTTACAGGTATCGGTCGCAGATGAAGATGGGTCATCCAGGTGTTTAGTGCCAAGCGATAACAGCTGCTTGGTACTAACAGAGCCTGATGAGTCATAAAGAATTTGGAGGTCAGAGTAATAATGATTTTGGCCATGTATTTAATGTGATGTTGACTGGTTGTTGGCCAGAGGCTCGAGGAAAACCACCTTTCAACTCGGCCCGACGAGAAGGGACGAGTCGGGCTACCCGTCAAGAAGGGAAGAATCCTTATGAGAAAGGCGAGAAGTATCACCTCTTCAGTTATCTGGCGGAGGGCCGACTAACACCGCCTTTTTACCCGACTACACGAGTTGCCGGTTGAAATATTAGGCCGAGTGTGAGTGGTTCTAGGATCGGTCTGGTAGGTAGGCCGATAAGTATCACCTTTTTAGTCATCCATGAGAGTTGTCGGCTAAGATAGCAGGCCGAGTGTGGAGACTTGTGATCTTGATCTGATAGATAAGTCGACAAGTACCACCTTTTGAGTCGGTCATATAATTGTCAGCTTATAGAGTCAACTGCAGTAGCGGTTCAATTCATTTGGGCTCTGATCATGTCTGATTTGGCATGGAGTGAGACACGTATCGACAACTCAAGAAAGATTAACTCTTAGTTATTTGCAGGCTATAGCAGTGGTCCCCTTTCTTTTGAACTCGACTGGCTGAGTAAGAGTGAAAGTTGAATAAAAAGTCAGATTTTTGCCTTCCTAATTTCTGTATCTTTTTTGCTTGCATTTGTCTCATGCTTTGTTTGAGTCCATTTGTTATAGAGTCAAGGCGACTTAGCCGTTATAGTGAATGGGGCGACTCGACCTCATGCTTTGTTTATTGAATATGATCACAAGGTTCTAAAATGCATGCCTTGGGTATATGAACGTGCTAAGGTCTTACTATAGACATTTTAAGCACACATATTTGTCTTTATTAATTTAAACTGTGTTCTTTAGAGTATCCATCGGTTCTTTGTGTTAAGATGAGTCAGATTCGTGCCTTAGGTTTACTAACAATGTCACCAATGTCTTAGAGTACATGTCTTGGGCTTAGGAAGATACCAAGGTCTTTTAGTCTATGTAGGTCAAGTTGATATGCCCTAGTTTCACTCATGAGTCAAAGCTGACCGAGTCGAGGCATACCTTGGTTTTACCCCAAGAGGGTACCAAGGGCTTTTGTTGATAGCACGCATTGGTCTTACCCTGAGTAGGTTCCAAGATTTTTAAGTTGAAGCTAACTGAATCGAGGCATGCCTTAGTTTACGCCGAGAGGGTACCAAGTACTTTTGTCGATGGCGGACCTTGGCCTTACCTTGAGTAGGTGTCAAGATCTTTTGAGGCAAAGCTGACCGATTTGAGGCGTGCCTTGGTTTTAACCCGAGAGAATACCAAGGGCTTTAGTTGATGGCACGCCTTGGTCTTACCTTGAGTAGGTGCCAAGTTATTTTGAGTTGAAGCCAATTGAATTGAGGCATGCCTTAGTTTTCCTAGAGAGGGTACCAAGGTATTTTGTCAATGGCGCGCCTTGGTCTTACCTGCCAGGGCTTTTTTGTTGAAGGAGATTGAGTTGAGATGACTCAGCTCCGTGTGTGAGAAGTAGTGCTACTCGACCTCATGCCTTAGGTTTACTTAATGACACAAATGTCTTAGGGTATGCCCCTTGGGCTTAGGAAGATGCTAATGTCTTTTAGCTGATGTAGGCCGAGTCGATATGCCTTGGTTTTATCCTGAGTAGGCACCAATGTATTTGGTCTATGATGTGCCTTGGTTTTACTCATGAAAATGATACCAATGTCTTTCGAGTCGAAGCTGACCGAGTCAATGATGATCGATCAATGAAAGCTGTACATAGATATACAACAGGAGAAAATATCTTGTTTGAAGATAGTACCATTAATTTGATTACCTTGGGGAGTTGTATCTGCTTTGGGCTTAGACATAAAAAGATGTCAAGGTCTCTAACTAAGGTAGGCTGGCTTCTTAGCAATCTCCTTCCTCTGATCCCTCTTGTCGGCTCTGTCTAGTATGAGGTTAGTTCTAGAGGGACCCTTTGCCGTTCCTCTCTTGGTGAGGGGTCAGCCTTTGTTGCTGACTCGGCCGCCTGTGATGTTGTTGCTGCTATTGCTTTAGTTACCCTGACCACCTTCCTATAGACTTGAGCACCCTCCACGTCTATGTACTCATGGGCCTTAGCCATCAACTGCTCGTAGGTGGTACCTCATTTCTTAATGAGTGAGTCTACTAGCTTATTGCTCTCTAGGCTAGCCACGATGGTAGACATCGCGATCGCGCTATCAGGGTCATCGACTTCTAGTCTTTTGGCCTAAAACCTTTTAAAATAGTCCCTAAGGGTTTCTTCGGATTTCTATCTCACCTAGAGAAAGACATGTGGAGGCAGCTTTGGCTTAGTGTCGGCCACGAAGTAGTGCAAAAACTTCTGGCTGAGTTGCTCAAAGCAGTTGATGGACTTCTTAGGGAAGAAGTTTCACCATAGTTTGGCATTTCCCGACAAAGTGATAGAGAAGCACCTACAAATGATCGGCTCTGTCGCTTGTAGCATGATCATCATATCATAATAATTATGAGCATGCTCAACTGAATTTCCTTTACCTTTGTACTTCTCCATGTGAGGTATCTTGAATTCATCATAAGTAGCATTCATGATGCTAAAGGAAGTGTTCCCCCATATAGCCCAGTGATTGGTTGAAAGGTCTGGTCATAACCAAAGGCAAGATTAGCGTTCGAGGGGCCTGGAGCGGTACAAGGAAGCTAGGGGCAGCATGATGTCACCCTTGTAGCATACTCTTGGCCATCGTGATCGAAACTAGGGGTTTGCCCTGTTGCTTCCATGTAATACTGATGCTACCAAGAAGGGGCCACAAAATGAGTTTGCTGCAAGGTGTGAGAGAGACGTGCTGGACATAGTCCTCTTGTTGTCCAATTTGGGTTGTATGACTAGGCTGTAGGGGAACAAATGGCCGACCCACCTGAGGTGGATGAATGAATGATGATTAAGATTGTTGGGGAGGAATTCAGCTTGAGGATTTCATTGGTGAAAGCAACAAATTGTTGCTGGAAAGATTGAGAAATCATCTGCACAGATTCTTCCAACTGGGCCTACATAACAATTGAATTAAAGGAATGAATTCTTTCTCTATTGATTGATTAGAGTACATTCGCAGACAAATTATACAATAGAATCCTAACAAAAAAAGGAAACTAACTAGCAACAAATCAGGAAACTAACAATCTCTACAAAACCAGAAAATCTCTACCACAAAATCAGTAATTACCCTAACGAATTTACACAAAATCAGGAACATTATTTTCTCCTAAAGTATCTACACAATCTGACACTCCCCCTCAAGCTAGTGAATGGATATTTTCCATTCCAATCTTGCTTACAATCTCTTGAAACATTGTACTTGGTAGGCCTTTCGTGAGAATGTCTGCCAGTTGATCTTTTGTTGAGACAAATGGAGTACAGATTAAACCACTATCTACTTTTTCCTTGATAAAGTGCCCATCTACTTCAATATGATTTGTTTGATCATGTTGAAGGATTGTAAGCAATACTTATGGCTGAATTATTGTCACAATATAACTTCATCGGACCTTCCCATTTTATATTCAAATCATCAAGAATTATTTTCAACCATAAAAGTTTACAGATTCCTAGAGCCATCGATCTGAACTCAGACTCATCACTTGATCTTGCCACGACATTTTGTCTTTTACTCCACCACGTGACAATATTTCCTCCTACGAATGCACAGTAGCCTGTGGTTGACCTCCGATCAGTTAGAGATTCTGCATAATCCGTATCTGTGTAGACTTCTATCTCCATTCTTCTTCCTTTCTTAAACAAAATACCTCTTCCAGGATCTTTCTTCAAATATTGTAGGATTCTGTACATTACTTTGAGATGAGTTTCTCTAGGATTGTGCATAAATTTGCTGATAGCACTTACAGAAATAGCTATGTCTGGTCTTGTATGTGCCAAGTAAATCAATCTCCCTACAAGTCTCTGATAAGACACTTTGTCTACCACTGGATCCCCTTGAGCATCACATAATCCATGGTTGAAATCAATTGGAGTGTCCACATGTTTACACCCTAATTTCCATGTTTCTTTTAACAAGTCCAGTATATATTTTTGATGTGAAATAAAGATCCCCTATTCAGAATGAGTTACTTCAATTCCTAGAAAATACTTCAATCTCCCAAGCTCCTTGAAGTCGAACTCCTTTAGAAGGCACTGCTTTAGATTGAGCATCTCGGCCGTGTCATTCCCTATCGCTATAATATCATCCACATATACCAACAAAGTTGTTACCCCCCCTGAATTAGAGTGTCTCACAAATAGAGAATGTTCACATTGACTCTACTTATCTTATATTCCAAGGAGATAATAACTTTAGCAAATCTTCTAAACCAGACTCTTGGTGATTGCTTCAAGCCATAGAGAGTCTTTTTTTAACTTGCACACTAATCCTTCCTTTGATTTGAATCCGGAAGTAATATCCATGTAAATTCCTTATTCCAAGTCACCATGAAGAAAAACATTCTTGACATCAAACTGTTGTAGATTGCACGCAAAATTTGCAACCAAAGATAGAAGGACCCGAACAGTATTTATTTTTACCACAGGAGTAAATGTCTCCATATAATCTATGCCATAAGTCTGCATATACCCTTTAGCCACCAATCTAGCCTTGTACCTCTCAATGGATCCATCCAATTTATACTTCACTGTAAATACCCATCTACATCGTACTGCCTTCTTTCCTTTTAGAAGTCTCACTAACCCCCATGTCTTGTTCTTTTCAAGGGCTTCCATTTCTACCTTCATAGCATCCTCCCACTTCTTATCCTCTAATGCCTCAGATAGATTTCTTGGGATGGTAATGGTGTGGAGGTTGCTTAGGAAGGTTCGGTGGTTTTGGGAAAGGTTTTGATAGGACATGAAGAGATATAGTTGGAATTGAGTGCAAGTTCTGGTTCCTATCCTAAGAGAAATTGGTAGGTCTATGTCACTTGTGTCATGTTCACTAAGTTTAGCTATTGGTGGTAAACTCTTAGGATTTTGAGCAGAAAAATTTAGAACTTGAGCAACATCATGAGTTGAGGATTGTACCTGTACCGATTGAGAAGTTAGTCTTTTTTCTGGAATAGGTCAAAAGTGGTTGAATATCATCTCGTCTCACTATATCTGTCATCACTTCTTGTGAAACAGATGACTTAACATATATTGACTCCATAGAAGAGGGCTCAGAAGAAGACTCGGATTGGACTGAAGACTTGAATTGGGCTGCTGTGTTGTTTGTTTGGTGGAAATTTTGTAATAAGAAAATAAGGAAAGAACTGTATTTGATTTTATTCTCTCTAACTGCTTAGAAAAAGAATGATTACAATTCTCTCAACTCTCGATTACAATTTGGATTCCTGGTTACAAAAGAGAAGAGAATGATCTGGATTCTCCCCTTTTTTTAATTCTGGGTTCTTCACAGTAGCGATGGAGTGCCTCCCTCGAATGCTCGCGTCGAGTTTGCTCTCCGTTGACGATTCGAATGTCTCAATTCACTGGAA
This sequence comes from Asparagus officinalis, assembly GCF_001876935.1. Classification (NCBI taxonomy): domain Eukaryota; kingdom Viridiplantae; phylum Streptophyta; class Magnoliopsida; order Asparagales; family Asparagaceae; genus Asparagus; species Asparagus officinalis. The sequence continues at coordinate 14,388,242 of NC_033798.1, forward strand.
CATGGTCTTCTCCTCACGATTTGACGTTGTGGAGAACTCTGAACGAGTTTAAAACTCTATGAAAGAGTTGATTTAACCGAAAGTCGGTTATAAGCCAAGGATGAAGAAGATCTTGTTGCCGATCTCCAAAGCTCCAACCGAAGGATGAAGGATCCTCTTTTCGCTGCCAAGAAGTTCCAACAGACCCGAAAGATCCAGCCCTGAACTAAGTTGATTTCTTAGTTATTTATAGGGGATTAAGGGGTGTAACCACCTCCTTAATTCGCTCCTAAGTGGGGCTAATGGGATGTAACCGCCCCTCAAATCACTCCTGAGTGGAGTTGTGATCCCCTCAGATCGTGGGAAACGGTTTTGGAACCGTTCAGTTCGTGTTTGAACGAGTCAAACGCAGGCCCGCGTTCTGACGTGAATTCTGCATTCAAACGCAGTGTCTGGAAGCTTGAACGCATCGTCTGGAAGCTCCGACGCAGCAATTAGAAGCTGCGTTTGCAGCGTTGGAATCTACGTCTGAGCTGCGTTTGCAGCGATTTGGAAGCTGCGTCTGGCGGTGATTTGATCTGCGTTTGGCGGCGATTTGAGCTGCGTTTGGCAGCGATTTGAGTGTGTCTGGCAGCGATTAGAGCTGCGTCTGGGTTGCGTTTGCAGCGATTTGAAAGTTGCGTTTGAGCTGCGTTCGTGGCTATTTGAGCTGCGTTTGAGCTGCGGTATGAGATGCGTTGAGCTGCGTTCGTGGCTATGAACACGATGCGCCTTGATGCTGTTGTGCGGGGAGGACTTCCACAGTTTGATTTGAAGAGACCGTCGATTTGTAGTCTCTTTCTGTCGAAGTGTTGCAAAGATCGTCATTTTGTAATCTTTGCTTTAGCTCTCTGATATATGAGAGTCGTCAGATTGTAACTCCCGATGTTGATTATGAAGGCTGTTTGATTAGAGCTTCCATCAGTTGTCGTGAAGGTCGTCAGATTGTAACCTTCATCGATCCACGTGAAAGTCTTCAAATTATAACCTTCTGGAAGTCGTCAGATTGTAACTTCCATCATCAGTGTTTTGATGGGGATCAACTATCTATTGTGATTTTTTTGACAGCCTACAGAACCCCCTCCAAAGTTTTCGAAAGTTCGCGGTTGACTGGGACGAATTTTCGGAATACTTTGGATCTCAACTCTGATCCTGGAGCTGTTGATTCCTTGTGGTAAAGGATTTGTTCTCTGCACTTGCTTCGACGATATCTTGGTTGAAGGGATTTGCCACGTAGGACCTGTGTGAAGGTATGCGCCATAATCCTGCTTCTGGACTGATTGTAACTTCCATCATCAGTGTTTTGATGGGGATCAACTATCTATTGTGATTTTTTTGACAGCCTACATTGTTACTAGGGATACTTGGAACACGGGGAATATCAAGAAGGAATAAATCATGGGTTCTATCTTCACTTAAGCTCTTCCCCTGAAGATAGGAAGGTGGATAAAAGAATTCTTGTTCAACAAAAGAGACATCTGCAGAAACAAAGAATTTTATTATAGGAGGGTGATAACACTTGTATCTTTTTTGGGTGGATGAGTAGCCAATGAAGATGCATTTGAGAGCCCGTGGATCTAGTTTTCCCCTATTTTGAGAATGCACATGAATAAAAACAACGAACCCAAAAATCCTAGGTGTCAGTTTGTTGGAGGCATTGAAATCAAGAAAGGAATCAGTGAGGAAGGAGATTGGATTCTTGAAGTTAAGGGTGTAGAAATGGTGAAATTATTGGTAAAGTTCAGGAAATATTTGGGTGCTTTCCGATCAACCGCGAGCCTTGGCGCAATCGACCGCCAAACATGCACGAGTATAAGATAGTTTCTAGAGTTCTGGTCGGTCGACCGTGAGGTTAGGTCTGGTCGTCCACTAAACCCTGTAATAATTTTATGGATTCTATCATTCTGTCCGGTCGACCGTGAGATTTGGCGCGGTCGACTGCCAGTCGGGTTTGGGCCTGAGCCATATTTACTGTTCTGGTTTGATTTGTGTTTTGATATATATTGAAACACGATTTTAGGATTTAGTTAATTAGAGATTTAAGATTGTGCTGAGCATATTGAGAGGAAGAACTTGTGAGCAAGTTGAGAGATTTAGTTTAGGGTTTATTTGAGTAATTTTGTAAGATTGTAACTCTTTGTACTCTCCTTAATTTAGTGGAATCTCCCCATCCTCTCCCTGTGAATGTAGGCAAATTGCCGAACCATGTATATCTCTGTGTTTAGTTTGATTTGTTATATTTTGGATTGGATTGTGCTCGCGTTTGGTTTGGTTATCTTCTCCCGTGACTCGTAGACTTGTTTGGTGTTCAAGCACACTTCCGCAAAGGCGGACAACAATTGGTATTAGAGCTCAGATTTCAGATCTAGAGTTTTGTCAATAGGTGGAGGAAGATTTACTATGGAAGGTTGGTTCTTGGAGTTCTAGGCTTCGGTGGAGATAGTGTTTGGGGTTACCGTTGAAGATTTTACTTCCTCGTGTTGTTAGGAGATCTATTTTGGAACCTGTTCTAGGGTTCAGTTGGGTAACTTCTAAATTCTATCAAGTTTAAATTTTTTTTCTATAATTTGGAGTTTGTGAGTATGGGTGAAGAAGTTGGAGAAAACAGCAAGATGGCGGGTACAATTCAAGTTGATTTTTAGAATACTAAAATTGGTGTGGTTAAATATGATAGCAAGATCAATATTAGTTTGTAGATGAGCGACGTACAGGATGCACTCTATACTCAGAATTTAGAGGAGACCATCATGGTCCATGAGAGGCCACTAAAATATAAAGAGGCGGTATGAGAAAAGATGAATAGGAATACTTATGGGGTGATCAGGTCCTATTTAGAATAGGAACTAAAATATGATATGATTGAGGTGACACTGGTAATGAAGATGTAAAAAATTCTCAATAACAAGTACCTTACGAAGAGTATTGAGAACAGATTGCACTTGCCGCATAGGTTATTCAAATTTCAAATGTCAATGTGCACCTCACTAGCAATTCATGTGAACAACTATAGTAAGTTATTGTCGAACTTAGCGAATGTTGATGAGAAGATATAGGATAAGTACAAGGCAATTATTTTGTTGGGCTCTTTACCAGATGAGGAGTATGATACCTTTGTGCTTACTTTGTTAAATAAGAGATCTTCTATCAACTATAGTGAAGTAACTAACGCTTTGACGAACTATGATTTGAGGAGGAAGGACAAGGAGACTTCATATGCTAGTACTTCAGAAGATGCCTTGTCGACGAGAGGTAGAAGCCCATATCCGAGAGGTAATAATAGAGGTAGGTCAAAGTCAATAGGTCATCACCAGTTAGTAAAGAACAAATGTGTATTCTGCAAGAAGTAGAGATATTGGAAGAGAGACTGTCCAAAGCTTAAGGAGAAGGAGAATGGCAAGAAAAATGGCTTGAAGGCCAATGAGGTGAACGTTATGAGAGGCGATGATTCAGATGATTCGAGCTTTTCTCTACTGATTACTCCGGAGGTGAACCACTTGGATGCATCAGATTGGATGCTTGATTCTAGAGCTACTTATCATATTACTCCTAGGCGAGATTGGTTTACATCATTTGAGAGACTCGATGGGGGGTCGTTGTTATGGGAAATGATCAATCGTGTGGTATTTGTAGGATAGGTACCATGAGGATTCAGATGCACGATGGAGTAGTTCGTGAATTGAAGGAGGTGAGATTTATTCCTCACCTGAAGAAGAATCTTATCTCAGTTGGAGCTTTGGAGGCAAAAGGATTCAAGGTGACCCTTGAGGATGCTATAGCAAAGGTTACTAAGAGATCTTTGGTGATGATGAATGGAGTCCGTAGTTAGAACTTATATTATCTGAAAGGAAGCATCGAGATTAGCCAGTTAGCTTTAGTTATTTCAGAGGCGAACATGAGCATACTTTGGCATTACAGGTTAGGGTACACAGGAGAGAAGTCAATGCAGACATTGTGCAAGCAGTGACTATTGAAGGGAGCCAAGAATGGAAGGGTTGAGTTCTGTGAGTACTGTGTACTTGGTAAGAAGATGAAGGTAAAGTTCGGGACTGCTATTCATAGGACGAGGGGCATCCTGAATTACATGCACACTGATGTTTGAGGTCCCACCAAGACTATATCACTTGGTGGTCGATATTGGTTCGTCACGTTCGTTGATGACTATTCTAGCATTGTTGGGTGTATATCATGACAAAAGTGAGTAAAGTCCTAGATATATTTGTAGAGTGGAAGAAGAGGTTAGCACTACAGACTGGGAGAAAGATCAAGACGTTGCGATCCGACAACGATGGTGAGTACACATCAAACCCCTTTCAGTAGCTATGTCAAAACGAGGGCATAGAGAGATACTTCATAGTTAGTCATACACCGCAGGAGAATAAGATGGCAGAGAGGTTAAATCGGTCTTTACTGGAGAAGATCCGATGTTTATTGGTGCATAGTGATTTGGAAAAGATCTTTTGGGTTAGGCTGAGGTACTTTCATATGTGAGCCACCTCATTAACATGCTGCCTTCATCTATGATTGAGGGGAAGACCCCTATGGAGATATGGTCTGGAGAGCCAGCACACGACTATGACCAGCTTAAGGTATTTGGTTGCCCTGCTTACTATCATGTTAAGACTGATAAGTTGGAACCTCGAGTTAGAAAGATCATATTTGTAGGATTTAAGCATGGTGTCAATGGATACAAGCTATGGGATCCAATTGATAGGAAGATTATGCTGAGTAGAGACGTCACATTCGATGGGGCTTCTTTCTTAAAGCTTCCCAGCTCTCATCAGGTGGAGAGCAAACCAACGGAGGAGATATCACATGTGGTGGATATCAATGCAGCTCTATATTGTCCAGATGGTACAGTATCCATTAGAGTACCGACTGGGGTAACGTTAGGCGAGCACGATGACGACAAGGAGGATACGGGTACAGATGTGCAGAATCAGAGATCGATGGCTTAGGTTCATGATTCTATTGTGGTTCAGAGACAGAAGAGGAGATACATACGGATGCCAGCACGATATACCAACATAGTAGTTACATATGCACTTTCGATGGAGAGTATCGATGAGTTGGTACCTACTACATTCAGAGAGGCCGAACAGAGTTCGGAGGCTGGTTTGTGGTAGGTAGCTATGCAGGAGGAGGTGGATTCTCTTCATAAGAATGATACATGAGAGCTTGTTGAGCTTTCAAAGGGGCGGAAGGGAATTGGTTGTAAGTGGGTATACACGAATAAGGAGGGCATTGAAGGCACTTCAGTAAGGTTTAAGGCTAGGTTGGTTTCAAAGGGCTATGCATAGGAGGAAGGTATTGATTATAATGAGGTTTTCTCTTTAGTGGTAAAACATTCTTCGATTTGGATTTTGCTAGCTTTGGTGGCACAATATAGTTTGGAGTTAGATCAGTTCGATGTGAAGACGATATTTCTTCATGGCGATCTTGATGAAGAAATTTATATGACTCAGCCATTAGGATTCCGAGATGTAGGAAATGATAAATTGGTTTATAGATTGAAGAAATCGCTATACGATTTGAAGCAGTCTCCTCGATAGTGGTATAAGCGATTTGATAAATTTATGATCGATCATTCGTACATTCGGAGCCAGTTTGATCCTTACGTGTATTTTTGCAAGTTGAAAGGAGGTGTGTATATTTATTTATTGTTTTATATCGATGACATATTGGTTACCTCTATTTCCAGGTTTGTTATAGATGAGTCGAATGCACAGCTTTTAAAGGAGTTTGAGATGAAATATTTGGGTGAGGCAAAGCGCATTTTGGGGATAGAGATCGATAGAAACAAAGAGAATGACAGAATTTGTTTGACACATATGGCTTATTTGAAGAAGGTTCTACAGTGGTTTAATGTTAGCATATATACGAAGCCAGTCAGTGTACCTTTGGGAGCCTATTTGAAGCTTTCAGTTGACCTTTCATCGAAGATAGTTAAAGATAGAGAGTTAACATCGAAGACTCCATATGCGAGCGTGATTGGGAGCTTGATGTACGCGATGGTATGTATAAGGCCGGATTTGTCACAGGTGGTGAGCATGGTTTCGAGATACATGCACGATCCAGGAGTGTGTCATTAGGACGTCGTGAGATGGATTTTGAGATACATTCGTGTTAGCCTTAATTTTGGTTTAGTTTTTGAGCGGGACACTAGAGGTGGGTAATTGTGCATTGACTATATTGATTAGGATTATGCCGGGGATTTGGATAAGTACCAGTATACAATGGGGTATGTGGTAACTTTGACCTGTGCGCCAGTGTGTTGGAGATACACCTTACAATCTATGGTGTCTTTGTCGATGATGGAGGCAGAGTATATAACAATTGCAGAGGCTATGAAGGAGGCTATTTGGCTTCAAGGACTTTTGAAGGAACTTGGTATTTCATAGCAGTATGTCACCATTCATTGTGATAGCATGAGTACTATCTATTTGGTGTAGAATCATGTTTTTCATGCGAGGACGAAGCACATTGACGTTCGTTATCACTTCGTTCAAGATATTTTTGAAGATGACGATGTGGAGATTGTGAAGGTCCATACGAAGGATAATCCGACGGATATGCTCACTAAGGTGATTTTGAGCAACAAGTTTGATTATTATCAAAACTTATTGTATATTCGTAATTGTTGAGGTTGTTAACGGCCATTTGGGTGAACTACGGATAGCTTGATCCCCTTGGGAGAGGGGGTACATAGGAAGTCATTTTGATGAAGCCACTTTGGGTTCTCGACTTGTTGTGGATTGAGTCCGTTGTCATGGATTTATTCCACTTCGTACTAGACGCAATAAGTGGGATGTTTGTTTGGTATTGGTGTTGGCTTCATTCAGAGGAGGGTGCTCTTCTTTTCCAAAAACCTGCACTCTAATAGCATCAAATTCCACATTCGATCCTACCAAAAAAATCATAAGTACATTTTTTTAATAAATCGTCTTAACAGAGCTGCATTCTTGCTACAACGCATCTCTATGCACTGATAATAATCCAACTCTTGCCATAAACTCTGCAAAAAATCAGAATATTCCGTGATAGTTCGAGCCCTTTGTTTGGATCCAGAAATATTCATTCTAATTTTATTGATTTGGGCAGCATCATGAACCTTCGAGCATGTTTGTCGAATAGAGTCCCGAATCTCCTTAACGGTTCCAAGGAACATACACGTATCACTAATCTTCGGTTGCATCGAATTCCATAGCCAAGGTATCACCACTGAATCTTCTTCATCCCAGGCAGCAAACTTCGGATCTGTTTCAAAGGGCCCCGTACCTAGCAAGTGGCTTCATTTTCCTCTTACCTTTCAGAAAAGTTCGGACAAGCTGGGACCACTTCAAATAATTCTTCCCATTCAGATGATATGTAGATTGGATGTTCTACAGGTCTCTGGTTGAAATAGCGGTAGAGTTGTCATTAGCAAAAGTTTATTGGGTTGAACTATTTCCAAAGATCTGAGATACATTCTCAGTTAGACACTAAGAATCGAAAGAACAGTAGGATTTTCCTGGTGAAGTAACACAGAAAAAAGGGAAGGAATTGCGTTGAAAGAATTTTTTTTGAGTCTCAATATAGAGCCCTGATACCAAGTTGAATTAGAGGAATGAATTCTTTCTCTATTGACTAAAGAAAAACTCTTTAAGTACCCAAAATATGGGACAAATAGGGGGGACAAGTGAGGTGTCCCCCTCTTATTGGATAATGAGTTGGCTATCATTAATGATGGCCAACTCATTATCCAATAGGAGGGGGACACTTCACTTGTCCCATTTATTGGTCCCATATTTTGGGTCCCTGTAGCAAAGCTCTTGACTAAATTAGAGTACATTCGGTAGGCTATTTATACAACAGAATCCTAACAAAAAAGGAAACTAACTAGCAACAAATCAGGAAAAATCAGTAATTACCCCTAACTAATTTACACAAAATCAGGAACATTATTTTCTCCTAAAGTATCTACACAATCTGACCATAACATAGCCCGCACACGATTCTTTAGGGAGTGGGTCGAAAGTTCGACCATAATGCTCAGAACCAGACATCTCATATGAAGAAGGATGACAAGCTCCACAGTGGACGCCAAATTGCTGATGCCAGTTATCAACAGGGGGTTTATTTATGGATTATAGCAGAGTTAGGGTCCTTAAACTCCTTCAGATGACTGGCTGTGCAGATCACTATTCTTCCCTGCACACAAAGAATTTGAAAGAGATGGGAGTTGGGTTCTCCGATTGTTCCTGCGATGATCAAGTTAGTATATGAACTTAAGTGGGAAAATATGAGATGATGAAGAAGGTTTGTTTCAAAGTTGTGTGTAAATCCCCCGAGAGCTGTCTTGAGCTGCATGGCTTCCTTTTATGGAGGATCGGAATGGCAGATATGTAACTTGAGCCGTATTCAGGTAGACAGTTGACTCGATAGGTGTCTTTATAGGTGTCGGTCGTAGGCGAAGATGGGTCATCCAGGTGGTTAGTGCTAAGCGACAACAGTTGCTTGGTGCTTACGAAGCCTGATGAGTCGTAAGGCTTTTGGGGCTGGAGTAATGATGATTTTTGATCATGCATTTAATGTGATGATGACTGACTTTTGAAGAGAGGCTTGAAGAAGACCGCCTTTCGACTCGACCTAGCAAGAAGGAACGACTCGGCCTGGCGGGAAGGGACGAGTCAGGCTGCCTGTCGAGAAGGGACGACTCCTTGCGAGAAGGGCGAGAAGTACCGCCTCTTCAGTCGTCTAGTGGAGGGCCGACTAACACCGTCTTTTACTCGGCTAAGCAAGTTGCCGGCTAAAACAGTAGGTCGAGTGCGAGTGCTTATAGGATCGATCCGGTGGATAGGCCGACAAGTACCATTTTTTTAGCCGGCCATGAGAATTGTCGGCTAAGATAGTGAGCCAAGTGTGGAGGCTTGTGAGCTCGATCTGATAGGTAGGTCGGCAAATACCACCTTTCGAGTCGGCCATGTAAATTGTTGAAGTCGGTCGCAATAGCGATTTGAGTCGTCTAGGCTCTGAATATACTTGATCTGGCATGGAGTGGGACTCGTGTCGATAACTCAAGAAAGATTAACACTTAGTTATTTGCAGGCTATAACAGTTTGGTACCAAGAAAAAACATAGTTACCACGCTGGATCATACAATCAATTGCTAAAGTTCTATAATATAATTAGATTTATAATTTATCAAAAAGAAAAAAAGGAAAAAAACTTCTTCCACCCCCTGGGTTTTTTAAAAACCAAGTTTCCTAACCCCAAACAAAAAAGGCAAATGCCTTCAACTTCCTAAAGTTTTATCCCATTTGTGAAAACCCCCCATCCCCACCCATATTTTGCATTAACCCTAAACTACCCCTAATTTATTATCATGCATGACATATCTCTTCCTAATGAGCTCATCGTCTCCATTAATGTGGGTGGAGACAGGGAGTTTCACATATGAAATAAAAATCCAGGGAGTTAAAGCATTTGATGAACAAAGCTCGACCTTTAAAAGCCACAAGTGGGTGGAGGCTTTTTTTCTCCAAAAAAAAATGCAACAAGCACTACACCAATTTCGCTACAAAAAAATATTGGAAATTACTTACTAATTTAAGAAAAAACTAATATTAGGCCAATAATTTTAGTTGATTTCAGAGCACAGTTTGTATATCATTTTACAATCGTAAGTAAACAAAACAATTGATTTGCTATGGACACATATTTTTATGATGAAGGGGAAAAAAAGAAGACAAATCTAACAACTTATACACTATTTTTAAAGTTAAGGAGGATTTTGTGAAAATCAGCCCAAATTTCAAGGTTTTTATTTTTTATTTTTAAATTTAGCCTATTGTCTATGATATAATGCACACGAAAAACAATAATTACTGTAACAAATTATGAGTTTATTCATTAGAATATTCTCATCCACCATATTGAGTTAGACAATATAAGTAACTAATGCTACATAACCTCCCATTGAATAAATTATCCAGAATTCTATTTTCTCTCGTCTTTCTCTTTCTCTCTTCTCATCATTGTTATAAGCTACTTTTGTAACTTATAAGCCACTATAACTGGCTTATTTTGCCTTATAAGCCCAAAAAATAAGCTCCATTCACTCAACATATTTTTTGGTGGCTTATAAGCCATATGGCTTGACAAAGTAAATGTCAAATTTACCCCTTAACATTTAAGATAATTCTAATGTCTATTCAATGTTTAAATTTAAAATCATGTTATTTTGGTCATTTTAACAACAATGATAATTTATAATCCACCCACTTGCTAAACACTCTCTTATTAAAAGCAACTTATAATTAATTTTTATCTAGAACTTCTACCTTATTATCCATTTAAAGCTTATAATTCATTTACGGATTATAAGTTATAAGCCAAACATGCCCACATATTGATGTGCCTTTGGATATTGTACTGTTGGGTTCCGGGTGGATAACCGAGAAGCTGCAAACCCGAATCTGTTTAGAGTTGCCTCAAAGTGCAACCGACTCGCAACGGGGACATCACAATGAAACCAGCTCCCGCGGGGTCCATATGTCAGACAACAACTTATGGGGTGAAAACTCGGGTCTTTCAATTCCACGTGCATAGATAAATACCATTTATTATCTACCTCGTGATCCTCACGTGCCTACCCTTCTGACACCTACTTACCAGGAGCAATCCAATCAATCATCACGTGTCAACATACCAGCCGTCCGATTCACTTCAACGTATCCGTATAAAGTCCACGGAGCAAACAACATGCGCTCTCTTTTCCTTCGCTAGAGTCGGAACCCTAAAAACCAATTTTTGTATCGATTCCTAGGGTTTCTATCTCCATCCTCCTCGATTCGAATCGGATCGGATCAATGGAGAAGGAGCTGTTGGAGACGTTCGAGGCGGCGAAGAAGGCGCGGACGCGTTTGGCGGAGGCCGGAGGATCGCCGGAGGCGGATCGGTGCGTTGACGCGCTCAAGAGGCTGAGAAAGATGCCGGTCACCATGGGCATTCTCGTCAAAACGCAGGTATTTGGATAATTTTAAGTGATATCGGGCTCAAGTTTGTGATTTGGTCGCCTCGATTTGTTTGCTGGTGGAGATTTGGGGTTTTTTTGGATAGAGATGGTTGGATTTCAGAGATTGTGGAGGGGTTTTCTACAAGTTACGCCGTAATTTTATATAAAAAAGTTACTTCTAATATGCAGTTAGTAGTAGCACAGTGGTTACTTCTAATACGCAGTTAGTAGTAGCACAGTGGTCTATGTAATTATAGGATGCCATCCTTGTTCATCATATAATTTCATATAAGTTTGGTTCTGATTAAACATTAGGTGCTAAGAAAACAAACAAAAAAATTCTTTCTTCATCAACCCAGTGATGTGTAAAGTAAAAGTTTTGTTAATTTATTGGATGATGCACAGGGAGGGGGGAGAGGGAGGTGGCTAGCATGCTTTATTTTGTCTTGTGGGGTTTCCAGATATCACTGGAGGATTCTGCATTGTGGTGTTTAAAATGGACAACATTATTAGCTATGCTAGGAGTAGTTTTAGCTTGTTCTCGGAGTTACCGGAATGATGTGGTCATTTGATGTTTCCATTTTCGATTTTGTTGAGGTTGCTTGACTGTGGTCATAGCTTTTTTCCTTGGTATAAATTCTTTCAATTTTTTTTTCACTTTAATGATTTATTTGTTATGCTTAGGCCTTCCTAAAGAGTCTTGCCCAAGCGATTCTTAGATCATTCAAAGAACCTCTGATATTGTTTATAACCGCTTGTTAAACATATTTTGAACCAATTAATCTTGTCCCGATACATTGGTTTTATTATCAAAGTAGATACTTGTAGATCCTAGTTTTTTGGGAACACTATAGTATAAATATCATATGGGATAATTATACTATAATTTAGAATTTTTACTATTGGTTTTCTTCTCATTTTGCTGAACATCGTGTTGGCGGACATTTATTATTCCCTCCTCTTTTATTGAGGTTTCTTAAGTGTGATTATTGCTTTTTTCCTTAATATATTTTCTTTCACTTTTTTGCTCTTCTGATTTCTTTATTATGCTTTGAACTTCCAAAAGTTGTCACCCAAGCGATGCTTAGATAATTCCAAAAACATGTGATATTGTTCATAAATATTCTTTCGGCATATTTTGAACTAATTTATCTTGTCCCATTACCTTGGTTTTATCATCAAACCATATGCTAAATTTTGTAGATACCAGTCTTTTGGAATACTTTAGATATCCAATGGGATAATTTTACTATAACTATTTAATTTTTACTCTTTAAGCCCTTCTTTGTTTTGTGAATATCATTGGCAATCAGTTGGCGGATTTCTTTCTTTTGTGTTGAATAGCTTGCTTACATAAAAAATCTTCTGGTTATTACATTATATCCCCAACTTACATATGATTTATTTTGTGTGCCAATTTTGGTTTGAAATTTTATATTCAGTGCTTCTTTAGTGCATACAATAATTTTTCCTTGTTGATTCTATTATTTTCTTTACATTATATCATGGTTGTAATTTTCTCTCTTTCTTGCTTAAAAAAGGTTGATCCTGCGAATTATCATTATTAGAATAGTTAAATACTTCGGTTGTGTATTTTGCAGGTCCCTTGTGATAGTAATTTGATCACTGATCATTATTTTGGTAAAGCTGTAACTCTGAAAAATGCCATGTGACTGGTCACTTAAATTTGCTTTGAAGAGCTTTCCTATTACTTTTTTCCCCACAGTTTGTAGATCAGTTAAGGAAGTGATTTCTACATAATTAACTGCAAATCATGTTTAAGGTTGGTAATATTCTTTGTCAAGGAAGATTCTGGGTGTCAGGCCCTACTTGCACAAGTATAATCCAAAGATCATGATTAAGCTACCTTGAAGACAACGAGAAAGTCTAGTCGATGGTATTTTCATCATTGTGTTTGTTTTTTCCCCATAATTGAAACTGAGTTATGTTTATGAGCCTGTTTAAAAATAACGGGAATATAAATCGAGACTTTTACAAGGGAAAGTAAATCAACAGAGGCCGCCAACATTGACGGGGCCTATATTATTTCTATGTGATTAGGATTTTCCTCCTTTGGGATATTTTTCTTTATTTTTGAGCGCATCATATATTTAACTATTATCTTTCTGAAGCTCTCTTAAGCTTATCCCTTTTCCTTAGTTATCCTGTCCATCTTCTATCCTGTAATTTCTCTTGTGGACGTAAGTCTCCAAGTCAAACCTTTACCATGCTCCCTCTCCTCCCCAGCAAAGGGAAATAACATCAAAATCTTGTTTAATTCCTCACCTTGGCATTTGACATACTGTGACATGCTTTTTCATATTAGTAAATCTTTTATGTCGTCTTCCGTATGTTCTCCTTCATTTTCTTCTATTATTCAAACTATGTACCTGTATTTAATTACTTTGAGGATAGCTCAGTAGGTGGGTTGACATACAGTGGAACTAAAATGACATCTTTTATATAACATGGTCCATAATTTATCAAAAAGTTCATATAGTTGCAGTGTATTAATATTCGTATTCAGTGCTGTCTCTGCTTTGTTTCAGCTCATGGTTGTTGAGCACAAGTACTTGTACTGTGGATAGTATATTTAAACAGCAGTTGCTTGTATTCCAGGTTGGTAAACGTCTTCGAGCTCTTGCCAAGCATCCACAGAAGAAGATTCAGGCAGTTGCTTCTGACTTACTGAATTTTTGGAAAAATATTGTCATTGAGGAAACAGCAAAAGGGGACAAGAAAAGTGGTAGCTCCCAAAGTTCTTCGCAGTCTGATGCTAAATCTGAGAGGACAGAGCCTCTCAAGGGAGAGAAGATGTCAAGATCCGAATCCATAACATCAAGATCTCAGAGTGTGCAGGTCAATAAAGTTGGTTCCAGCAACGGACTAAAGGCCGAGAGGATTACCAAAACAGAAACTAAAAAACCCGAAAGGAGTGGATCGGACCATGCTTGCTTTCCGAAGTTGTCATCCGTAGTTAAATGCAATGACACATTGAGAGATAAACTTCGTGAAATTCTTGCTGAGGCCTTTTCTAGAGTTTATAAGGAGACCAGTGAGAGTGAGAGAGATGAAGTGAAGAACATCTTGGATGAAGTAGATGCTTGTGACCCATTTCGTGTAGCTGTAACTGTGGAATCTGCTATGTACGAAAAATTTGGTTCTTCAAATGGGTCTCACAAGATGAAGTATAGATCAATAATGTTCAATCTAAAGGACAGCAAGAACCCAGATTTCAGAAGAAGAGTTCTTCTTGGGCATGTGAAACCGGAGAGAATAGTTGATATGACACCTGAAGAGATGGCAAGTGATGAGAGAAAACTTGCAAATAAACAGATTAAAGAGAAGGCATTATTTGACTGTGAGAGAGGACAAGCTCCTAAGGCTACTACTGATCAGTTCAAATGTGGTCGTTGTGGGCAGCGAAAATGCACTTATTATCAGTTGCAGACTCGGTCAGCTGATGAACCGATGACAACTTTTGTGACTTGTGTAAACTGCAACAACCATTGGAAGTTCTGTTAGTTTAATCTGCGCAGAATCATTTCATTCAAATTGAGTGCTTTATTAGTATTCAGTCTAGCCCCTTTGCTAGGTCATTCTGTTGTAACATGCTTCGTGGGTTTTGTTACAAGAACATCTTGAACTGCCCCAAATACAATCTGTCTTTTTATTTCATAATTGTGTAGTCTGCTACTGTTGCCTCATTGCTTAACAAATGTTGGCTGTTGATGTGGGTTTTCTGAGCTTTGATGTTGTCAATATCTGATCAGTGTGAGAGAGTAGTCTTTTTGTGGAGGTAATACTCTGCTTTTATTTGATATATCGTTATTTTCCTTGACAACATGATGAAGACCTCAGCTGTGGAAGCTTTTGTTTACCACACCTTTGTCAGCTTGTTGATCACTTTCATGCAAACAGGATTTAAGAGACTTACCTATTTCATCCGACAGGAAGTTTTCTGGTATTCTTTTCATCTTCATGTTTTATACTATTGTTCAATTGATTCTATGCTACTGTTGGATTTTGAGGATTCATTTGTACAACCATCAGTTTCAGTTTGCTTTTATATATACATTGATTTACAGTGTGAACTTTTTTCTTACAGATAAATGCTTATGCTATGCTTATTCATAATGTAGTGATGTATGGAGATGTGGAAGGCGGAAGCTTCGATATTCATAAAACAACAGTCTGCAACTGTTGGAGGTAACAGTTCTTTCCAATTTACAAGTTCATTCCCTTTGTTCTAAGGTGACTGTTTGGAGTCATTTCTTCCACTTGCTTACTTGTCTGCATATTTCTAATCCTATGGTTAAATTTTCACGATCAGCAATATATAATCCTTTGTTATACCTCCACCTAAGATATGAAAAGATAGAAGTTCATGAACTGACCATATTTATTCTAAAATAGAACCGTAGAATACTGCATCCTGGATACTGGTTATGATGTTTCTACTAATTTTATGCCGTGCAAACAGTCTAATAACACTTTCACCCTTATTCAACTTGTATCTTTACTTTTTTCCTATTCATCCAATCTTAAATTAAGTTCCATTTCTGTGAGCTCCTTTGTTTGTTTTTCATATATACAACACAGCATGGGCAAGAAGTTGCCACATATCTCTAGACCTAACACAGAGTCCATGCTATTATTTTTCCATCCAGAACTACTTAAAAAACCTTATTCCCTATAGAAACTTACGCAGTCGTTCATATTATATTAAAAAAATTGCATCTGTCAGAGTGGTGAAAATAGGAGATTGTAGGAGTTTGGAGGGCGAGGCTGAGTTATGGTTGTTGCAAAATGCAACTTTCCTTCGAGATATCTCTAATCAATATTCCAAAGTCCTTGCCTTCTTGCCTCCAAACTCTCTCTTCCCCCAAGTGCTTTCAACTTTCTAAATCTCTTGAGCTTCGGTCATTGTCAGAGATGCTATTGTCTTTAAAAAAGATGAAGATCCGAAACAGGAATGAGACGTTGATGGAGAGGTGCTGATTGGCCCAAAATCCTTCATATCAAATGCATTGATGTTGGGTAACATTCAGCAAATCACATCTTTCCTTGAGAGGAAAAATTCCAAATTTTTTCATTTGTCATTTATAGGCAATGTAAGGTCTCCTCTAAAGGAATTCTTAGATATTTGATAATTACATTTTTTTGGTTGGTTTTGTTTTGGTGGTGGTGGTGGTGTGGGGGGCTGGTGAGAAAAGGTTTAAAGTTCAGCCCGGTTTTGTGAGACCCCCCAAAATTTAGGGTTGCTATGTGAGATAAACAAAGTTTCAAGGGGGTTATGTGAAAAAAAACCCCAAAGGAGGTTTTTGTGCGATTAACCCATTTTGACCATTTTATCCTCAGAGAAAAGAAAATTGTAATTGTGCTTTGACAAAGACCCAGCGTCAACTTCTTTTGACCATTTTAACCACAAAGAAAGAAAAAAAAAATTTGTTTTTTGTCAAATACATCACTTGAGCCAACTTTTTTGACCAATTTACCCTAAAAAGAACAGAAAATTGTTTTTTTAGGAATAACCCCCGGAGTGATTTTTTTTTACCATGGTACCCTCAAAGAGAGGGAGATTTATTTATTTATTCATTTGTTATTTATTATTATTATTATTATTTTGACAAATGGACCGCATCAACAAAACTAAAAGGGGGTGAAGTTCAAATAACAGTACTACAAGTGGTTTATCTGCCTTTAACTCTTTAATTAGTTATCTCTTCAGTACTAGCATTACAGATAAATGAAAGACCATCTATAATGTTCATAGCTTGAATATCCAAAGAATTCAACTTCACTTTTCTTTTTTCTTTTTTGGGTTATATTTTATGAACAGCAATCAATCTTGAACAGGGAACAACATACGCCTATAGAGATTCATTAATATCCTGTCTGAAAACGTAGCGAAACTTGATAATTAATTTGAAGCCTTGAAGTGCATGATTTAACTAATTATATTCTTGGGATTTCCTATAGTGCTATGTGCAATCTGAAGGGACGACAAGTGTGCATCTGAATGCTTATGTTCATACTGACTTTTGACGCTAGCGTTGTAGTTCACTTGTAGAAAAGAAATCACTAGAAGAATGTGAAGCTATTTCAACCTTTTTCAGATCGCGATACATGAAGTAACTATCTAGTTCCATCTTAAATATGTACGCACCACAAGCTGACCTTGTTTCTTTCCTCCTCCTTTCAGGCTGTAATTATCGGCTTTGCTGGACGATAAGTGACTCCTGCCTACCCCTTTTATTCAGATTCTTGCCCTGCAAAGCTGATCATGTTTGATCACACAGGACATTCGACCATTATCTCACAGATCTAATGGCATATCTCTACAAATGAAATTATTCAGATTCTGTGCGTGCGCATGAATGTGTGCGCGTGTGAGAGACCATGGAAAGCTACATACAAGCTCTTACCTTGTTGAACTTACAAGCATTTAAAGGGATGCGTATTACTACTTTTGTAGCAGTCGAGACTTTTGGCCATACTTCACCTAGAGCTAGAAGGCGATGTCGAAAAGAAAAGAAAGGAGAGGACGAGAAGAAAGCTGCGTCCTAAACCCATATTCACACATCTTTGATTGATTCCACTTTCTGCCATAAGATTGTTTTGTTCATTATAATCGTTGCAATATAAAACTACATTTTGTTTTTAAAACGAAAAAAGGGGGCTATAATTGCAACTTTTCGTTGCAAGATTATTCTTTTTGACGGTTGCAAGTGTCGAAATATCCAAAATGAATTACAACTAAATTGTAAAGTAGTAGAAAAGACAAATAGTTATCTCTGAAGAAGTCAAATCCATACTAATGGATGACTGTCCAAATCGACACCAGGATAACGCGTACAATCAGTGATAAAGGGTGATCTTGGTTCAAACTCCATATAGGAAGGTTAATGTAGATAACTATGCACAAAAGTGATTTTCATATTAGGGGCTGTTTGTTTGCCCAAAAAAGTGAGGAAATGGTGGATTTGAAAACCGCTTTCAGTGCGACATATGATTTATTTTTCGACACATTTCTAATTCTCCTGTTAGGTTCGTTTGTTGATTTATAGAAAAGACGGGTTGAAATGGGATTCCACGTTACTTTTTGAAGAAATGGTATTTCAGTGGGTTGGGGGCTGAAATCGCTAGGAAATGTCCACTCGCCGAATAAAATAATCGCGCAGGTATATCTTCGAGGCGGCGGGAAGGAAAACTGAGAAAGAGATTAGGGTTCTCTTCACCGCCTCCCTCATCATTTTCCCCTTCTACTCCTGCCTTCTCCATTGCTATGCCATTAAAAATTTTCTTTCGCCATTATTTCTTCCTCAATTAATACTTCCAGCTGATGAAAAATCATTAGAATGGCACGGGCGACGACGATTCGGTCAGTTTTTGAGTGATTTGGGTCAGATCTTGCAAAAAGGGAGGGTCTTTTTTTGGTGATTTCTTCTTCTTTTCTTCTTCTTCTTGTTGCGGCGTCGTCAGATCTGCACCTGCTCACTCTGATTTTGACTGTTAACGGTGATTCCCTCACCTTCAACCATAAGAGGTTTGATCTCTGTTTATTTTAACGTATCCCTTGTTGATAGAGCATTTTAGTGTTAAATTTTCATCATGCATGAAATTTGTAGTATTTTTTCTCAACAATTTATCTGAGATTTGGGGGTTTATGCGTTCATATTAACTACTGCATGCCTGAAGAAATTCTTAATTAGTTTTAACTTTTTTTCTCCAATTTCTGCACTTTTCAAATCCTTTGCTTGTTTTTAATTTTTTAATTTTTTTATTTAACGAACAATTGATGACAGTTTTTAGTTCTTATTTCCTAACCCCAACTTGTGCGGGTCTATTTCCCACATCTGCAAACTTCTTAAGTCGGTTAGAGATTACAAATAGCTATTTATCATGTTTGTTCTACAACAAGTTTTCAAGTTAATCAACACATTGGAGGTTTAACCGTGTGACAATACTCATTTTTATTATTTTTTACCTCCTTATTAGTAGATAAATTTTCTCCTCACTTTGTAGAAGTAAAATTGTTGGTATTATTTAAGCTTAGAAATTAATGTGTTGTATAAATAAAATTATCTGATGGATAATACCAACATAGTTTCCTAAATTAATGTGTTGTATAATAAAATTATCCGATGGATAATACCAACTCAGTTTCCTAAATTTCCTTGGAAATTAAACTATTAAATTTGTGGTCCATATAAAAACCTGAGAAAGATTGCAAAAACCTATCAAGTTCTATAAAAATATGTGTTCCATAATAGTTATTCACTTGTGTATCTTTTTAATAACGCTTTCTTGAATGATTAAAAAAATAAAATGCATGTCGTATTAGATGCTTATTTTGTAGAGAGGTACAATGACATTTTTAAAATCTTGGTTGCTTGTTTTGTAATCTTTACGGGTATTAATAAGTCCATAGCCCTACAAGGCATATTTCATGTATGGGTTTAATAGTGAGTTGGTGTCATGTACATGTGTTGTGATAGTATAATTTCGTGCAGTCTCTTTATTTTTGAAGAAGGTGCGCATGCCATAAAGGCATCATATTCTTTTAATTTAATTTTTAATTGATAAGTAAAAAATGTAGACGGATGGTGATTATGATGATGAAGAGGTTATTATAAGAATGTGTGATGAGGCTGCATTTTCAATTATGGTTATAGTTTTCACATTTTTGAGTAGAATGAAGTGTCACCATAGATCAATACAGTCTGGACCAAGTGAAAAAAGACTAAGATAGGAAAAAACTAGGGCAGAGTTGATGAATCGTATATATCACGTTTATAGTGATAGCTGTCAAAACTTTGTTAGAATGCGCTCAGCTACTTTTATGAAACTAGCAAAGTTAATGAGGAAAAAACATCTCTTAAAGGACTCAAGGCATATAACAGTAGATGAGCAGCTTGCTATAACATTGAATATATTGGGCCATAAATCAAAAAATCATATGATGAGAACACAATTTATAAGATCAGGGGAGACAGTTAGTAGATACTTCAACAGAGTATTACAAGCTATTTCGTGCATACAATGCCGATATATGAAACAAGCACCGAATGAAGTGCCCCAAGAGTTCCTAAACAACCCATCATTTTATCCATTTTTTAAGGTATATCATCCACTCTACGAAATTACGCAAATAATTGTCTAATCAAATCATATCTTATATTAACATAGTAAGTTGTTGTACTCTATAGGATTGCATAGGTATGATCGATGGGACACATGTGGATGGTATGCTACCTGCTAGCCTTGTTGCGCGTTTCAGAGGACGCAAAGGTGTCACACAAAATATTCTTGCCGCTTGTACACCAAACAAACTGTTCACCTACGGTTTAACTGTGGGTGGGAGGCGTCGGTTAACGACTATAGAATCCTTCAAGATGCTCTATCTAGACCACAACCATATGACTTACGAGTCTACACTGGTAACAATCTCGTTAACTCCTCAAATTAATTACTCATTTGTCTAATATTCCTCACTAATAATTACACTGTCAATTCTCATTAAAATTATGTGTAATATGTAGGTAAATATTATTTGTGCGATGCGGGGTACACAACTATACACGGTTTTATATACCCGTATCATGGTGTTCGTTACCATCTAAAGGAATTTATGGGGAGAACACCTCAAAATAGGAGGGAGCTATTCAATCTTAGACATTTACTTTGAGGTCAAAGATTGAAGCTACATTTGGTATATTGAAGAATCGTTTCAAGATTCTCACAGCAAAACCCCACTACCCCTTCCCCGCACAAGTTGACATCATTTTGGCATGCACGATTCTCCATAACTACATTACAACAGTCGATCCAAACGATGATTTGCTCAATGAAACCATCGACATTGAAGAGAATGACGCGGAAGAGACAATTGATGAAGAAACCAACGTTATGGATTTCACGCAGTCCCAAACACAAAGAGAACAAAATGCCTCAAAGGATAAGTGCAAGTCTCGTAGAGATCAAATCGCTTTGGACATGTGGATTGATTATTGTAATAAATACCGTCATGGTGTCACCATTGAGACTGCCTTATGATTTGCTATGGTTTTCGACATTTAGTAGTACTTTATGTTTGGTATTCGTGTACCGTAAGACTTTGATGTTGTTGACTATGATGTTATTGTGTGACTTTGATTACTTATGGTAGTACTTAGTTCTTGTCGTGATATCACATGTGCAGGGTTTTTGTTTGTGTGAGATTTCTCATTTGATGCTTTAATCTCATCTATTGCAAGCATTTACAATTTATTGTGGATACTATACTACCTACTAGCCTTTGATGCTTTAATCTCATCTATCACAAGCATTTACAAGACATTTGTCTTATATTTATGACAGTTTTTGTTTTTTAAGAATTACATTAGTTTTCAGTAATAAAATGGGTAATAAATCAACCACCGAAAGATATGGTTTGTGTTAGCTTTCTTATATGATGCTTTAATCTCATCTATTGCAATCATTTGCAATTTCCATTTTGTCATATTTTTTTGTCTCACATTTATTTTTTGAGAATTACATTTGTTGAAAATATAGGAACGAGTGATAAATCATCCTCCGAAGGGAATGATTTGGGCAAAGGGAGGACTACTACTTACTCCCTAACTTCAATGGGCACACCACCTTCTCCCATGTTCTCGGCAAGTAGTGGGTACAACCACAGTTTCAATCCTATATTTCAGTCATCCTCACCATTTGTGCAATCACCATCTGTTTTCACAAATATACCGTATTATGATGGTATTTTTTTTCCTATGCATTACCCCATTTTATCTTACATGCACTTGCTTAGTAGTCCACCATATTTTCCTCAACATTTTCAAGGATCAAATTCCTCCAGACAAGTTTTATCTCCAACTAGTGTTATAGGGATTACTTCTGATTCGGGTAACAATGAAAGAGTGGCTAATGATGAAGTTGTAGCAACTTCAACAGCCCCAGCAAGAAAATGCAAAGCTCTTGCCCATAAGAAAAGAAAAATTCCCCTTGAGCCTGAAACTTCAAATGTGGCCCCAACTAAATAGTGGACCTCTGCTCATGATGACGTACTCATACCCTTTCTTACAAATTTGGCAAAGTCTGGTTTTAAACCAGACAAAAACTTTAAGCAGCATGTATTTGCTATGGCAGCCGCTGAAGTGAACAAGCAATTTGAAACTACCTTTGTTACGAAAAGTGTTGTTAACCATATGAAAACACTTCGTTCCTGGTTTCAAGATATGCAGGCTGCTCGTAATATCAGTGGTGCAGGTTGGGGTGGACAAACACAAACAATCGTCATGGATCCTGAGAGTTTTGATACGTGGAATGAGGTAAAATGTTATTGTTCATCTACTCATTTTCATGTTGGTACGATTAAAATTATTCTCCTATACATTATACAAGTTATATTTTAATGTCTGTAGGATAAAAATAAGAGCAGACTTAAAGATTACATCAACAAGCCTTTGAAGCATTATGAGAATCTAGCTATCATTTGTGGGGATGATCAGGCAAAATGTAACTTTGCAAACACTTCCATGGAGATTACAAGCTATTTCGTGCATACAATGCCGATATATGAAACAAGCACCGAATGAAGTGCCCCAAGAGTTCCTAAACAACCCATCATTTTATCCATTTTTTAAGGTATATCATCCACTCTACGAAATTACGCAAATAATTGTCTAATCAAATCATATCTTATATTAACATAGTAAGTTGTTGTACTCTATAGGATTGCATAGGTATGATCGATGGGACACATGTGGATGGTATGCTACCTGCTAGCCTTGTTGCGCGTTTCAGAGGACGCAAAGGTGTCACACAAAATATTCTTGCCGCTTGTACACCAAACAAACTGTTCACCTACGGTTTAACTGTGGGTGGGAGGCGTCGGTTAACGACTATAGAATCCTTCAAGATGCTCTATCTAGACCACAACCATATGACTTACGAGTCTACACTGGTAACAATCTCGTTAACTCCTCAAATTAATTACTCATTTGTCTAATATTCCTCACTAATAATTACACTGTCAATTCTCATTAAAATTATGTGTAATATGTAGGTAAATATTATTTGTGCGATGCGGGGTACACAACTATACACGGTTTTATATACCCGTATCATGGTGTTCGTTACCATCTAAAGGAATTTATGGGGAGAACACCTCAAAATAGGAGGGAGCTATTCAATCTTAGACATTTACTTTGAGGTCAAAGATTGAAGCTACATTTGGTATATTGAAGAATCGTTTCAAGATTCTCACAGCAAAACCCCACTACCCCTTCCCCGCACAAGTTGACATCATTTTGGCATGCACGATTCTCCATAACTACATTACAACAGTCGATCCAAACGATGATTTGCTCAATGAAACCATCGACATTGAAGAGAATGACGCGGAAGAGACAATTGATGAAGAAACCAACGTTATGGATTTCACGCAGTCCCAAACACAAAGAGAACAAAATGCCTCAAAGGATAAGTGCAAGTCTCGTAGAGATCAAATCGCTTTGGACATGTGGATTGATTATTGTAATAAATACCGTCATGGTGTCACCATTGAGACTGCCTTATGATTTGCTATGGTTTTCGACATTTAGTAGTACTTTATGTTTGGTATTCGTGTACCGTAAGACTTTGATGTTGTTGACTATGATGTTATTGTGTGACTTTGATTACTTATGGTAGTACTTAGTTCTTGTCGTGATATCACATGTGCAGGGTTTTTGTTTGTGTGAGATTTCTCATTTGATGCTTTAATCTCATCTATTGCAAGCATTTACAATTTATTGTGGATACTATACTACCTACTAGCCTTTGATGCTTTAATCTCATCTATCACAAGCATTTACAAGACATTTGTCTTATATTTATGACAGTTTTTGTTTTTTAAGAATTACATTAGTTTTCAGTAATAAAATGGGTAATAAATCAACCACCGAAAGATATGGTTTGTGTTAGCTTTCTTATATGATGCTTTAATCTCATCTATTGCAATCATTTGCAATTTCCATTTTGTCATATTTTTTTGTCTCACATTTATTTTTTGAGAATTACATTTGTTGAAAATATAGGAACGAGTGATAAATCATCCTCCGAAGGGAATGATTTGGGCAAAGGGAGGACTACTACTTACTCCCTAACTTCAATGGGCACACCACCTTCTCCCATGTTCTCGGCAAGTAGTGGGTACAACCACAGTTTCAATCCTATATTTCAGTCATCCTCACCATTTGTGCAATCACCATCTGTTTTCACAAATATACCGTATTATGATGGTATTTTTTTTCCTATGCATTACCCCATTTTATCTTACATGCACTTGCTTAGTAGTCCACCATATTTTCCTCAACATTTTCAAGGATCAAATTCCTCCAGACAAGTTTTATCTCCAACTAGTGTTATAGGGATTACTTCTGATTCGGGTAACAATGAAAGAGTGGCTAATGATGAAGTTGTAGCAACTTCAACAGCCCCAGCAAGAAAATGCAAAGCTCTTGCCCATAAGAAAAGAAAAATTCCCCTTGAGCCTGAAACTTCAAATGTGGCCCCAACTAAATAGTGGACCTCTGCTCATGATGACGTACTCATACCCTTTCTTACAAATTTGGCAAAGTCTGGTTTTAAACCAGACAAAAACTTTAAGCAGCATGTATTTGCTATGGCAGCCGCTGAAGTGAACAAGCAATTTGAAACTACCTTTGTTACGAAAAGTGTTGTTAACCATATGAAAACACTTCGTTCCTGGTTTCAAGATATGCAGGCTGCTCGTAATATCAGTGGTGCAGGTTGGGGTGGACAAACACAAACAATCGTCATGGATCCTGAGAGTTTTGATACGTGGAATGAGGTAAAATGTTATTGTTCATCTACTCATTTTCATGTTGGTACGATTAAAATTATTCTCCTATACATTATACAAGTTATATTTTAATGTCTGTAGGATAAAAATAAGAGCAGACTTAAAGATTACATCAACAAGCCTTTGAAGCATTATGAGAATCTAGCTATCATTTGTGGGGATGATCAGGCAAAATGTAACTTTGCAAACACTTCCATGGAGAAATTTGGTGGTTAGGAGCATATTAACCTTGCGGATGACGACAATGAGGATGTTAGCATTCCTATGACTCAAAAGTCCTCTCGCGCGGTCAACTTATTAGATGAAGATAATCAATCCCAAAACAACAACGGCAAGGAAACATGCCAGGATAAGTTTAGGAAAATACCTTCGGCCAAAGGCAGGATGAGGAAGGCCCACTTTGAGCATGAGATCATACAACATATGGTAGATGAAGTAAAATACTTTTCTTCATCTATCAAAGATGTTAATCTGCACTGGATAGAGAAATTGTCCAAAGCTATCTTCAGCTACAAAGATACTTATCTAATAGAAGTTCTTGAGTTTTTTTTATGATAGCATATTTGAGAATGAAACCAAAGACAAACATTTTATAGGTAAGAATGATTTTGGCCAAAGGGCTTTGTTGGACAATTTTATGAAATTGCAAGGTGGAGGTAGCTAGATTGTGGATTAAGGTAAGCATTTCAATAAGTGCTTTTATGGTTGCATTATCCCAACTAATTTAATCCAAGCTGAAATTTTAATGTCTTGTTATTTACATGAACATTTTGGAGGTGGTTGGGCCATTTTTATTTTGCACACTAACCCTAACAATCTCATAGTGTAGTGGGTTCGTGATGTTTCATTGTCACGTTGGTGGGTATGACTGTTGGTGGGTACATGATGTTATTATGTCGTGTAAACTTCTAGTTGGTGGGTATGACTGTATATTTTTTGGATACGATGCTCCATAGCTACGTTCTGGGTAAATGATGCATCCATATATATTTATAATGTGATGCTTATGATGAAGTGAAGCAGCTTAATTTATGCCATATAGCTTTTTTGGTTAATTGCAGGTGAACATTAGATTCCATGCCATGATTTAAGTGTCTCATTCATCGCAAAACCTCACTAGTATGACAAGTTGTCACTTTTTTTTATTCCTAGAACGGTGCTATGATGAGTGCATGCAAAGGATATATGCAATCACATGTAACTTAACACTATCACGGCGAGGCAATTTCATATTGGCATGACCATTTAACATATATTGCAGTCTTCAGTTGTTATAATTACATTGTTGTTGCTTACTGATTATTTATGACCAACCTGAGCACTATTTTTTGATAGTTGTATATGTTTGAGTCAAAAGTCGGTGCTGTTGAGGAATTCATTATAACTTTGTTCGATTACAACAAATTCGAAAGAATAATCTTTTTATAAGACTTTTTCTACACAACAAAACGAAAATTACAACTTTTGAGAAACAAACACAAAAATCGTCTATCGATCTTTGTTTTCGTGGGACTTTGCCTGTGCCGGGAGCGCTTTAGCTCGTGGACCACCGAATCACAAATCGTGAAGAGGGGTTTACTGATTCTTCCTTCGTTATCGAAGTTAGAAATTAAAATGATATCTTATCGAAGTAAGATAGTCGTTCTTCTTGAAATCAAGTCAAAGCCTGAATGTCAAGGGGTTGCTCCAAGAACTTAGATCTCTGCTCTCTCTGCTCTGGAATGCTCTAACAAATGCTCGATCCTCCTCAGAAATGACCCTAGGGGGTTATTTATAGCCTCAGGGGTCTGTAACTGCAAAAACTCAACAACTGCAAAAATTAGTACGGCGAGACAGTGTTTACTGTCTCGCTGGGCGAGACAGTGTTTGCTGTCTCGACCCGCGAGACAGTAAATTTGCTGTCTCGCTCAGCGAGACATGGCGAGACAGCAAAGCCTGTCTCGCTGGCGAGACAGCAAACACTGTCTCGCTGGCGAGACAGCAAACACTGTCTCGCTGGCGAGACAGTTCATACCTGCTTTAATTTTCTTAAAGCAGTATGAGGTCCCTTTGAGTGATTTTCTCTATGTCTGGGATATCTATTAGCATTTTTTGACGCCTACAGATACCCCCTCCAAAGTATTCCAGACTCATTCTTTTATAGATGAGCATGGGATACTTTGGATAAGATAGATTTTACTTACGATCCCTTCAATGCTTGGCTGAATAGATCGTATGAAAGGACTTGTAAATGGCTTCAATGTTTAACCTCTTCTGCTGTTAGTCTATCCAGTTCTTCGTAGAATAGCTAACGTTCTCCCGGCGTCGCGTTTATCGCTTGACCGTTGTCGAGATCTTGAATTGAAGTTGATACTTGCTCTTGTGAATTCAGCGTTTACCATTGAATTGGTATATCCATTGAGAATTCCTCAGGTTATCCTTAAGAATATTCAGATTAATATTCTCCAGAAACTTCCTGTTGAGGGTGGGAATACAGTTTAGACTCGTGTACCCATTGGAGTATTCCACTGTTCCATAGTGCAAAACAGAAAAGTTTACTGTCTCGCTCGGCGAGACAGAGTTTTCTGTCTCGCTGGGCGAGACAGTGTTTTCTGTCTCGCTCCTCGATACTCCAAAAGGTATATGAGTCTAAGCGAGACAGAGTTTTCTGTCTCGCTGAGCGAGACAGTGTTTTCTGTCTCGCTGAGCGAGACAGCGTTTTCTGTCTCGCTGAGCGAGATAGAGTTTTCTGTCTCGCTGAGCAAGCCAACGAGTATAAAACTCGAACTTAGGGTTTTAGGGCTTTTTCACGTCGGATTTTCGGTGATTTTGAGACGATTTCTTAGGCGATTTTCGACCAGTTTTCTCCTATTTCTTCTCCTCTTTGTTGCCGACTTGGGTAGGGCTTCGTTTGGGGAGATTCGTTTGGAGAGATTCCACTTGGCTTTGATAGGTTTGATTTCCCTCTTCTCTTTCAAATCTTGATTTTCTTCACCTGTAACGTTGCATGCACTGTTCTGACCATGTTTTGTGATGTTTTGGTCGATTTCTTGCTCAAAACCCTAACCATTTTCGTTGGATTTCCTTGTAGATCATCTACTCATCATGTCGCCGCGTAGAGCTCGAGGAACCCGAAGCCGTCCGACTGTTCAGAGCTCTGAGGAGGCTGCCCCTACTGTGATCTCGTGTGGAGGTATATCTCTTTCACTCTTTTTCGAATTTAAATACTGTACTCCATCAATTTCATATATATGCACCTATATTTGTATGCAGATCCTCGTTTGTATCCTTTGAGATACCCTCGAGAAGAGCCGGCATCCTCCTTTGAGGGGATCGACGCTTAAAAGTGTTTGTTTTGCTTGGACAAAACGCACTTCAGAACACACAGGGGCGATTTTATATCATCCCACATGTGTTGAAAGGTTTTGGTATGCCGTTATAATGCCTGTGCATAGTAACGCATATCTCCTCTTACACATGTGGTATATATAAAAAAAAATCGTCACGCCTGTTACGAGATAGTGATTATATCTTATAGAGTAAGGTATATCGCTTTCTCTAAAATTTTGGGACCATCCTTACACGATTTATGTGTATTTCTTTTATTAGTTCAATTTCCTTCCACTGCCTTTCCTGCTGGTGCGGTTACGGGTCAGAGTAACATTACCCATTCTTATTATGAGGGGCTTCCGTTAATTGAATCCTCTCCCCAGTTCCAATCTGACTATGGTGAAGAGGCTAAAGAGTTGATCCGGCGGGGTAGTTGTCGTGTTCTACGACGGTTAATCACGGATGCAACCTTGATTTCAGAACAAGACTCAAATCAATGTATAAGGAAGCCGGATTTCTTATTTGGCGACTCCGTAAAGGATCCGAAGATTGCATTCTGCAAGTCTGCACAGTGGTTGCATGGGAGCGGCTCGTCATTTCTATATTTGCCTTGGATTCCTCGAGAACACTCGCTCTTACAGTTCAGGAATTTATCCGTTAACCGCGAAATGTTCTGGAGATTAACTGAGAATCACGAGCGTATCCACTGTGGTTTCATTGGGAAGGAGGTCACTCCAGGTTCCAGTGAAAGAGCTTCGATACGAGGGCTTCATCCAGGTGTCTTAGGTCAAGACAATATACCTCAAAATGAGATGACAGCGCAGGCCAACACCGTGAAGAACCGGTTAGCGACAGCGGGAAAAGTATTACCCAGAGAGACTTTTAGATGTTATGGATGGGTACATTATTTTGGAGACAAGTGGTGGTGGACCAGAATGACCCAATATGTGCTGAAACGTTTTGGGCGAGAATTAGCAGAATTAGGGTTAAACGTCCCGATTCGTGCCAGCATGCATGGCCTGCAGATTAGTGTAGGTCATTTCCTCTGTTTGTTCGAGATCTACAACCCGGACACTAATACATTCTTTACCAAGAACGGGGAGCTCGGACTACCACTGCATGAAATGATGCAGGTGTCTGCCTTGCCTATGGGCGATGTTCCATATCAAGAGTTCTTTCCGACCACCAACCAGCTGAACAAGATGAAGAATCGGTCAGCGGTGACTCATGACATTTTATGGGAATTGACCTGCCACTATCACATAGCCATGGCTGAGATGGAGATCAAATCTAAAAAGAAATCTCCCCAAATTAGCTTAAAACAGTTCGCCGATTATCTGTTTAAAAACTTGGACAATCGCTCAGCAGATGTATGCGGATTATCTCCTTTGAACCCGGGTGAAATCAACCGGCTGTTGGAGAAAACAAATGCACAGACTTACACTTCCCATTCAGAAGACGGATTTCCGTATGGTACTAAATTCCATTCTTATCTGTGGCAAGCCGGTGTTCCGATTAGCCCTACTGCTCTGTTGGCTGGTTTCCTGGCTATATGGCTAAAAAGGTGCGTAGTTCCCTACCAGTCCTCTGATGCGATGCCAATGGAAGTATTATATCCAGCCGTTCAGATAGCTACAGGTCGCAAATTATCCTTGCTTCCCGCTATGGTGGCTGCTATTCACAGTGGATTACGGCAATTAATCTCTGTGTTTACCCAGGAGAAAAAGAAACCCTCCGCCAGCTTATCAGTTCCGAAACTGGAGCTGCCATATACTTATCTAATGGCCTGGTTAGTACTTCACCGGCCAGATTTAATGGAAGCTCCTAGGGTGATAGATCCCAACCTTCCTCTGTTGCAGAATTTTGAAGCTTGCAAATGGATCAAACATCGAGAGCCGGACCTAACGAGGCAATTCAAGATTCACAAGTGTTGGGAATTCTTCCCCTGCTTCCCTCGGTTCTCCGGTACCTATAACACTACTTTATTTGATGCCGAAGATCCAAGGCAGAATCGCACCATCTTGGATGTCGGGTGCTTCAGATGGTTGATAAACATTCGACCTGGCTATTTGTTATTTAGGGTAAAAGACGTTTGTCATATTTAACCCTATCTTCCATGTCGATTTGCTCGTCAATTCGGCTATGATCAAATTTATGTCGGCAACCCGAATTGTCATCTTAGCTTTCGCGGGGGACTTATCGACGGAGCGAGAGCTTGGTTCCGGAGTATTGCTGGCTGCACAGGTGCTGAGTTCGATCTCCCTCTGGAAACACCACCTCTGCGGACGACTT
>NC_033798.1:14419723-14472172 GCF_001876935.1 Asparagus officinalis
AAATCCGATAAGATCCTATCGAACTTGTTGATGTATTCCCGGATTGATGAGCCTTCCTCCATCTTATAAATATACAATTTGGATTTCAAATAGATCCGGTTCGTTAGACTCTTCGTCATGAAGGTGCTTTCTAACTTCAACCACACGCCCGCAGCCGTTACCTCTCTATCTACCAAGAAAGCTACATCCCTTTTAAGACAAAGGATAATCGACGCTCGTGTTTCCAGATCCAGCTCCTCCCAATCCTCATTAGACATATCCTTATGCTTCTTCTCTTTTCCCGTCAAGGCCTTATGCAATTTCTGCGAAATCAGCGAATTTTTCATCTGCATCCTCCAATAAGAAAAATCATTCTTCCTATTGAATTTCTCGATCTCATACTTTCCTACTTTAACTATTTTACTTGTAGACGTCATTCTTCGCTTGCATTAATAAATCTAATTCTCTCAGAAATTTCAACAATAATCAAGCACCACCTTAAATCGAAAATTTTACCACCTCCAATCTGAACAAGGGCTCTGATACCAATTGTTGGGGGTCGAGAAACGCTCATATCGTCGAGGAAGCAAATTAATCCCGAGAGAAAACAACCCTAGTTTAAGTTTATGCCAAACTCAAACTAACCAATACAAACAATAATGATTACACAGATAAAACAGTAAGTAAATGAGACGAGTTAATAAATTTACGTGGTTCAGCAAACTTGCCTACGTCCACGGGAGCCACACAATTAATTTTTTATTTAACCACAAGAAATTATAAACTTGCAAAGAGAAGATCTCAAACTTGAGATTTCTCAGTTGAATACCGCATGTGATTTTTAATCTAAAAATCACAGCTCAATCTCTTTACAAATCACCACTTACTATAGCTAATTTTTCTTAACCAAAAAATTAACTTCTCAAAAACCCTTGAGAAGTTCAGCCGCTACAGAAACTTCTCACTCTCTCTAAAATCGCTGAGAGTTTGCTCCTCCAGCTCCGTGAACAGGATTTCCCTTTTATAGGGAAACCCTAGGGCAGATAGCTAGATCCAGCTGTCTTCCACAACCCCAGGCAAGCTCAGCAAAGAGAACAAGCGAGCTCCTCGACCCCCACTGCAGGCCAGCACAAAACTCGCCCTCGCCTCTCCAGCAGGTAAGCAACTCCACAGGCGAGTTCTCCAACCGTGCACCCGCAAGCGAAATCATTGGGTGACAGGCGAACTCGACGCCCCCTCGAACAGGCCAGCTTCCCCGTCACAAAAGCCCTCGCCTGCAAGCTCCGCAGGCGAGATCCGCTCGCCTCTCCTCGACCGCGAAGCCCCTTTTGAGATCTGCCGCCGTCGCCGTCGTTGAGGTCAGTTCTCTTCAATTCTCCACCTCGTCCATCATTTGATAAATCTTAAATTTTGGACGAACACCAGAAGAACACCGCGAACACCAACCAGATCAAAACCAGGCCAAACCAGCTGCGCCACTATACTGCGGCTGCCTACGTACCCTCTACCGGGATCAAGCTAACCGTAGTTCTGTCATTGCCCTCTTGGGCAGATCAACACGGGCTGATATGAAGCAAGTCCAAACAATGCTAAAACTTGCTACTTGTCACCACCTTGGTTAACATGTCAGCTGGATTCTCATTCGTGTGCACCTTCATGAGAGAAATATCACCTTCCTCTATGACATCCCACACAAAATGATACCTAACGTCGATATGCTTGGTACGAGCATGATGAACTTGATTTTTAGCCAAGTGAATCGCACTCTGACTATCGCACCACAAGTTCACACTAACCTGCTCAATCCCCAAATTATCTAACAGACCCCACAACCATAATGCTTCCTTCACTCCCTCTGCCATGACCATGTACTCAGCCTCTATAGTAGAAAGTGCCACTGTAGCCTGTAACATCGATCGCTAACTAACTGGAGCCTCATGTATGCTGAATACATAACCAGTAGTAGATCGTCGTCTGTCAATATCGCCCGCATAATCAGAGTCCACAAACCCATCAATCTGACACGTATCTCTACCAAAACACAGACTCGTATCTGTGGTACCTTTCAAGTACCTCAGGATCCATTTCATCGCTTCCCAGTACGCCTTTCCCTGATTCGTCATGAACCTGCTGACCACACTAACCGCCTGTAAAATATCTGAACGTGTACACACCATGGCGTACATCAAACTGCTAACTGCACTAGCATAAGGAACATGTTCCATGTGTGCCTTCTCTTCCGCTGTAGTGGGAGATTGTTTACCCGAAAACCTGAAATGTGGAGCCAATGGAGTCACCACCGACTTCGCACTTTGCATCCCAAACCTCGCGATCACCCGCTCTATGTAGCCCTTCTGACTCAAGAACAATCGCCGATTCGCTCGCTCTCTTCTAATCTCCTTACTCAGTATTTTCTTAACAGCGCCCATGTCCTTCATCTCGAACTCTTTACCAAGTTGAGATTTTAGCCTATCTATCTCCACCTTGCTCTTAGAAGCAATAAGCATGTCATCCACATACAAAAGAAGATAGATATAATCACCTCCACGAAGCTTTCAAATATAAACGCAACAGCCATACTCGCTTCTGGAGAACCTATGTTTTAGCATGAAGGAGTCAA
This sequence comes from Asparagus officinalis, assembly GCF_001876935.1. NCBI lineage: Eukaryota > Viridiplantae > Streptophyta > Magnoliopsida > Asparagales > Asparagaceae > Asparagus > Asparagus officinalis. The sequence continues at coordinate 14,422,323 of NC_033798.1, forward strand.
ATCGCTTGTACCACTGCCGAGGAGATTGTTTCAGTCCATATAGTGATTTCCTCATGTGACATACATGATTCTCCTTGTCCTCAACCTTGTAGCCCTCAGGTTGATGCATATAGATCTCTTCATCCAAGTCTCCGTACAAGAAGGTCGTCTTGACATCGAGTTGTTCCAGCTCAAGATCACCATGAGCAACAATACTCAATAACACCCGAATAGAAGTGTTTTTCACCATCGGAAAAAATATCTCATTGTAATCCACACCCTTTTTTTGTGCAAACCCCTTAGCCACTAGCCTCGTATTATACCTCGTACCACCGAGCTCTGAAGGATCTTTTTTTCTTTTATACAGCCACTTACAACCTATAGCTTTCTTTTCTACGGGCAATGGGACTACCTCCCATGTTTGGTTCTTCAGGAGAGATTCCATCTCCTCCTCCATCGCAGACAACCAACTCTCGCTATCTCTATCCCGAATAGCTTCTTTGAAGGAGACCGGCTAATCTTCCTCCACCGAGAGTGCGTACTCAACCAAATTAACTTGCCCATACATAGTGCTTCAGGGGTTGATTAGCCCCCAACTTCTGTACCTGCTTGTATGCTCGTCTTGGCCTAGTGAAAGCCAAGCTATCCTCGAGCTGCTGTTGTTGTAGTGCATGTATATTTTCCTCTGAACCTCCTCCTGCTCAAGCTCATCATCTACCTAATTTCCCACTTAAGCACGACTAAAACCTGGTTAGTCTTTAGGTTCTATCTCAATAACCTGGGATTTAGAATTCCCAACAATCTCAACACCATCATCCTTGGGCACCCTAGCAATCATGAACTTCTTATCAAAGGTAGCGTCTCTGTTGATCACGAACTTCGAATCTTCTGTACACCAAAGACGATAGCCTTTTACATCCTTTGCATACCCTAAAAAAATTACCTTCTTGATCCTCATGTCAAGCTTTCCTTTGTTGACGTGATAGTAAGCGGTACACCCAAAAATTCGGAACCTCTCATAATCTGCATGCTCCCCTGACCACACCTGATAGGGTGTATCACCATCCAATGTAGAATATGGGGATCGATTCACAATATAGCAAGCTGTAGCAATTGACTCTGTCCACCATTCTTTACCTAAACCAGCATATGATCGCATACTCACTACTTTCTCCCGCAGTGTTCGGTTCAGTCTTTCCGCGACCCCATTTTGCTGTGGTGTAGATTTAACTGTCCAGTATCTGGCAATCCCCTCCTGATCACAGAACTCCTTGAAAGCACCATCTGTATACTCTGTACCGTTGTCAGATCTCAATGTCTTCAATTTCTTTCCTGTCATGTTCTCAACCATCGGCTTCCATTTTTTGAATGTCTCAGATACATCATTCTAATGTTTCAGAAAATAAATCCAAGCATACCTCGAATGATCATCTATGAATGAGATAAAATATCTGAAACCACCCTTGAAAGTTGTCGAAGCCGGACCCCAAATATCCGTGTACACATAATCTAGTATCCCTCTGGTCTTATGATTGCTTGTCAGAAACCAGACCCTGTGTGTCTTTCCATACACACAGTCCTCGTAAAAATTCATACAAGATTTCTTCAGATTCTTCAATAAACCATCCTTACCGAGCAGATCTAGACCCTTCTCTGACATGTGCCCAAGCCGTTTATGTCATAACCGTATGTGCTCACATGGGTCTCCCGTTACCGTCGTACCTGAGAGAGTATATAGATTACCGTGACGAATGCCCTTCATCGCTACTAAGGAACCCCAAACAACTCTCTTCACTTCATTCTCTGTTACAATCTTGTAACCCCCGGAGTCCAAAGCACCAACTGATATAAGATTCTTCCGTAAGTCGAGAACGTGCCTTACATCTGTCAAGGTTCGAACCACTTCATCATGTATCTTGATCTTGATATCACCTAGCCCCACTGTTTTACAAACATGGTTATTCCCATCAATACGGTTCCACCATCAATGCTCCTGTAGGTAGTAAACCACTTCCTATTTGGACACATGTGGTAAGAGTAACCAGAATCAAGTATCCACTTCCCGAAGGTATCCTCACCATTCGTGACGACATAGCATTCCTTATCGCTCCCTTCCCCTGAAGCGTAGCTCGTCTCTTCCTTGCCTTCTCGTCTTTCAGTCTTGTTATTGTTCTTCTTTTCACCTACTCTCTTATTAGGATAATTGACTTTGAAATGCCCTAGCTCATCATATTTGAAAAACGGTCTTTCCGCAAGAGGTCTTGATTTTGATATAGACTTTCCTCCCTTACCTTTTCCTCACTCATTGCCCCTTCCTCTGGCAAAAAACCCATGCGCTTGCTTATTCTTTGTTATCACCAGTGATCATATCACTAGTTATAATTTTTCGAAGACCATCCGCTAGAAGCGCCGTTCTAGTCTCATCCATCGACAAACTGTCACCCACAAGCATTAGTGTTTGAACCAGATTCTCATAAGACTTCGGCAGAGATAAAAGTAGTAGAAGTGTCTGATCCTCGTCTTCCACTGTCACCTCAATGTCTTTCAAATCCGATAAGATCCTATCGAACTTGTTGATGTATTCCCGGATTGATGAGCCTTCCTCCATCTTATAAATATACAATTTGGATTTCAAATAGATCCGGTTCGTTAGACTCTTCGTCATGAAGGTGCTTTCTAACTTCAACCACACGCCCGCAGCCGTTACCTCTCTATCTACCAAGAAAGCTACATCCCTTTTAAGACAAAGGATAATCGACGCTCGTGTTTCCAGATCCAGCTCCTCCCAATCCTCATTAGACATATCCTTATGCTTCTTCTCTTTTCCAGCCAAAGCCTTGTGCAATTTTTGTGAAATCAATGAGTTTTTCATCTGCATCCTCCAATAGGAAAAATCTTTCTTCCTATTAAAATTTTTAATCTCGTACTTTCCAACTTTAACTATTTTGCTAGTTGACTCCATCCTTCGCTTGTATTAATAAATCCGCTTCTCGTAATAAGTTACCGAGCATCACCTCAAACCAGAAGCTACACCACTCCTAATCTGAATAACAGCTCTGATACCAATCTGTGGCGGTCGAGAACGCTCATATCGTCGAGGAAGCCGCAAATTAATCCCGCAGATGAAAAAAATCCCTAGGTTTAAGTTTATGCCAAACTCAAACCTAACCATCAACCAATAATGCATTACACAGATAAAACAGTAATAATGAGGACGACGTTAATAAATTTACGTTGGGTTTCAGACAAACTTGCTACGTCCACGGGAGCCACACAATTAAATTTATTTATTTAACCACAAGAAATTATAACTTGGCCAAGAGAAGATCTCAACTGAGATTCTCAGTTGAATACCGCATGTGATTTTTAATCAAAAATCACAGCTCAATCTCTTACAAAATCACACTTACTAATAGCTAATTTTTCTTAACCAAAAAATTAACTTCTCAAAACCCTTGAGAAGTTCAGCCGCATACACAACTTCTCACTCTCTCTAAATCGCTGAGAGTTTGCTCCTCCAGCACTCCTGGAACAGGATTTTCCCTTTTATAGGAAACCCGTAGGGCCAGATAGCTAGATCACAGCTGCTCTTCACAACCCAGAGCAAGCTCAGCAAAGAGAACAAGCGAGCTCCTCGACCCCCACTTCGAGGCCAGCACAAAACTCGCCCTCGCCTCTCCAGCAGTAGCAACTCCACAGGCGCGAGTTCATCCAACCAGTGCACCGCAATGCGAAGATCACTTGGGTGACAGCGCGAACTCGACCCCCTCGAACAGTGCAGCTCCCCGTCACAAAGCCCTCGCCTGCAAGCTCCGCAGTGCGAGATCCGCTCGCCTCTCCGTCGATGCGCGAAGCTCCTTTTTAGATCGGGCCACCGTCCCGCTCGCCGTTAAGGTCAGATCTCTTCAATTTTAAATTGTGGTGAAGCACAGTAAATAAACCTTTCTTTTTCTTACTCTCTAGCATTGAATTTAGTACAAAGCATTGGTTCATAGAGTTTCAAGTTGTCATCCCTATTATAAATTTCTTCATTAGGTTAAAGGTTGATCTCAAAGTTGGCTGCTTCTTCCAAGCTTGATTTATTGTTCAATGTCACTTGCCGGCATAACTCAAATTTTCACTCTAATTGTGAGATAGTGGTCCCATTCTTTCAACATTCAACATCCAAATTGAAATATGTTCAGCTTGCAGTTTGGCCTCAAAATCATACTTCTTGCTGGTAATAACTTCACTCTACAAGCATAGGAATTGGCGAGGTTCACGTAATCATCTGCCTATTCACATAACAGAAATAGCATTGGGATAAAAGGATGTTTATGCATCTAGACCAAAAAAATGAGACTATGCGACGAATAATAACTAGACCCCTTCTATGTGTCAACCAAGTGATTACAAATAATAAGTAAAAAGAAGTTTTTTTTTTGAAGTTTAAAATTCTTAGAGGACCCAAATCCCCATGGCTAACTTAGGAAATAGATCAGCTGGATTCATCATAACAGTTAAAAGTGAAAAAAACGAACTCCATTTAATTTACTGACAAATATAAAGATTATGATATCAACTGCATTCTCTGCATAGATTTATATGAGACACGTGAAGGTAAAATGTAACTACATGCATCTTTATTGCTGTAATCTAATCCCAAACAATGCAGGAGAACTTCATATGCACATTTGAATGTACAATTTCAGGTACAAATTAGAAAAAAAATTAATGGATTGTTTTTCTAACTAGTTTATAAGGAAAATTGCAACCCTTAATGTAGCAATGGATCATTTTCCTACAGAAAAGAAATCTAATTGAGAAACAAGCTCAGGCTACAGCCATTCTAGAATAAATTTCTCACCGTTTGTTATTCCAAGATTGTATTGGTAAGACTTGTGCTTTGCCGAAGGCTGCATCCGCCTTGGAGCCTTTGGAGGTGAAGGAAGATTCCTGCAGGAGTTTTTTTAGAGTATTTACATATGTAGAATTTAAACTTTTTTCACATCATAATAATACCAAAAAAACTGCAATTAAAGCACAGCATAAAGGCATCACCTATATGTATAAATCTTACAAGGTTGCAGGCTGTTACAGTTAAAAAAAGAAAATTGGATATTGGATTAACTGTCTTATAAGAAAATGCCATAAAATGCATGCTAATATCCTGTTGAGAGGACAAAAGAAAATTACAAATATAGTAAAAAAATTTGCTGAAATACACAAATAAATAGACACACACCCGAAAATATTTAAAAAGAAAAAAAGGAATTGCAACAACCCTATATCAATAGGACCTTTTAATCTATCATTTACTAACAAAATTTGTGGTATGCGTGGAACTGTCTATCACTGAGCTGAGATATCACCATCGTGAATGGCACCTATATTTGAAGGCATCTTGATTTTTTCTTTTTCCCCACACTTGGGATGTTTTGACAAAAGGTTATAAGTGCCATATAATTCATATCTTATCTATAGTTATTTCTTTGGCTGCTCACTGTTTACTGGTTTCTTAGCTACTTAATTTACTAATTTATGATACATAAAGGCATATGACCACCATCACACAGTATTTGAAGGCTTCCAGCTGCTTATCCCATACCATCCTCCTCAGCAGAAGATAAATTTCTAAAAATTATGGGTGTTTTCATGAGATGTAGATAGTGTCGTCACAAGCCCTGAAGTATGATTGTCATCATTCCAAACTCATTTTACTAATAAACTAGAAGCAGATTGTTGGACATAAAAGGATAAAGAATCGCACTCCACCTGAACTCAATGGAATAGGATATTTTGAGACAAGAAGCAGATTCACATTTAGATGCTGAAATTACACACAAAAAATAAGAAATTTCCAAACAGAAATATATATGAAAGAAAACCTGCCATACCGTCTTGGTGAATGAGCAGGGGTTCCTATCCCAACTTGACCAAGACCTGACATTCAAGAGATGTTTCAAGAAGAAAATGTCATGGACAACATATACACAACAGATAATTATGCATGTTCACACATTTGCTTGGAAATCAAAAGTCAATTTAACTTCATACACGAACTTTAGCAAGGGATAGATGATGAGGAAAATATCACGTCCAAGGAAAAGGTTATAAGTTTTGCACTACATTTACCTGGCGACTTGATTGATGTCTGACTCAGAAAAGTTGATTGTTATATGACAGACTATAGGAGTTAATGTATAACAGTAATTATTAAAATGAAACAAGTTATAGCCGTGTCGATTTTTGACATGTAGCTAGAATCACTGATATAAAACCTCTTTCATGCCTTAGAATTTTCGCTAAAAGCGAGCAGGGGATTGACCACTCTCTTAATGGGCCCGGTCATAGTGCTTTCAAGTATAAGATAAAATAAGCATGGTCATGCTGCTTTCATGTATAATGCTTTCATGTACAAGATAAAATAGGGAAAATTATGCAAGTTTCCACAATACTTTCCTTGAAAAAGATAAGGGCCATAAAATTTTATGTTGAAGTGTTGAACCCTTTTAATGGTCAGCCATTGGATCACTCAACTCCATTAAGTTTAACCCTAATGCCTCTGTTACCCTTGTTCTGTAATCTGGTAATTTCCCCTATTCTTACACCGGAATTTCACGGACAAAAGAGAAGAGTTGGCGATTACCCCATAAATTTGATGATCTACACCATAAACTTTAGTTATTGAGAGAGGCCAAGTAGATAATGATGTCATATCATATCATATTTTAAGGATGTCAATGTGGACTGGTTTCATCCCGCTGATATTGACTAATAATGACTATTAGACGATCTGAGATATGAAGTGCCAAAAAATGACTTGATAGTGTTATATTAAGGAAAAATAAGAGAGAACAAAAACAGTAGAAAGGTTGTGATTAAACTATTGACGCATTCGATGTACTGATAATTCTGACCAAGACCATCAGAACTACTGAAATTTTCAATGCCAATACCAACAGTAGCAAATTCAAACCAAGAATTTGAACCTAGTATTACAGTAACCTAGATCCAAAGAGTTTTTTTAAGCCGGAAATTTGTGCAGTCTCCAGCCACCTATCAATTTTATCTATTGCTGCTAGCTTACAAATGGGGGGAGGTGCCGAAAACTTTGAACATTTTAAAAAGTAGGATATTATAGCACTATCATGAAAAAAAACTAAACATGTCCAAAATCTCCAAGATCCCAAAAGAAAAGCAAAATACATGGTGACAAAAATAGCCCAAATCGGGCATGTTCTTCGGACTGGTTACTTGTACTTTTTTTGGCTGATGTAATACAAATCTCAAAATCCAAAAAGTTCATTACACAAACTTTCAACTTATGAATGCTCTCCTTATGACAAGTCGCACATAAACTATAGAATAAAACTTGAAATTCTGATATCAATTGCAAAGTCTGCTTGTCTTTGATGGTATTAGTACTGGTAGTTTTAGTGATTTTCTAGTTTCGGATTGGAATTATTAATACAGGGAATAAAACAGCTTGCTTGCAGGCTTCATATTTATCAAATCATCCATTGATACTTTCAAACCTCAAATCTACTTTTGTATTAGTCGTGATTAGCCAATATCAATCTATACTAGTTGTTTCCGATATCATATCTATGTTTCTATTTGAATGAATCTGCATCATCAAAATTTGAAAGGATACGACATCACGTATTAGTATTAGCCCATACTTCAATTCTTGTCTCACCATACTGATGAGAATGTATGCACACACTGAACAGGGTTGAATGTTCATGTTCTTAGTAACTAGACTGAATAACTATAATCATTATAACAAAAGTTGTATGTATCCACACTTATTTTATGATACATATAAAAGTGTCATTTTATTTACAAACAATTAAACAATAGTGACACAAATAAAAAGTGTAGCAAATCACGACACATATTTGTGTTTTTAGATATACAATTGAATATAATTGAAAAAAGCTAATGGTCCAACATGGATTGTGAGAGGATTTATTAATGTGCTTAAATAATAAATCTTAGATTATAATTATGATGATGATTAAACATTTATGATAGTGCGTAAGCTAAAAACTCCATAGTTAAGTGTGTTTTGGTGAGAGTAATCCTGGGATGGGTGACCTTCTAGGAAGTAATAGTATTGAATGATGATACTCTTTATATTTTTACGGTCCAAACACAACTATGTGTCACCACTCTTGACACATATATGTGTCACAAGTTCTATGGCACATGTATGTGTCACCACTCTCGACATATATATGTGTCGTGAGTTTTGTTATACATTCTCACATGTATAGAAAGACACTCTCCACACATGCTCTAACCCCATTTTTGATATGTCTCACGCTTTATTTGTGCGACACAAAAATGTGTCCCATAGACACATGATGATACTCTTTATATTTTTACGGTCCAAACACAAGTATGTGTCACCACTCTTGACACATATATGTGTCACAAGTTCTATGGCACATGTATGTGTCACCGCTCTCGACATATATATGTGTCGTGAGTTTTGTTACACATTCTCACATGTATAGAAAGACGCTCTCCACACATGCTCTAACCCCACTTTTGATATGTCTCACGCTTTATTTGTGCGACACAAAAATGTGTCCCATAGAGACAAAAAATTATCATAATTTATAACTTTTGTTGTAGTGTTAACAATGGTTGTAAATATAATATTTATATGAGATTTTGAGAAAAGAAGAGTATATGACTTATTCAAGTTAAACCCAATTCTAGTACTATCTTGCACAAAATAGAAGGAAGGACTACGAGAATTACAAAGTTAGAATGAAAAACATGACCATGTGTCAATGCAGATATGATGAACTACTACGATGGGGAACAAAATTAAGGAATAAAAAGTCATCTGGAGCAAAGCATAAAACAGAAAGAAAAGTCTAAAAATAAACGGAGTAAAAGTCTCCAATGCTCTTATACAATCACTATTGAGGCCTTCTATACTATTTTTACATAGAGATCAAATTCTTGAAACTTAGTGATGATAATATAACCAACAAGTAAGGTTTAAATTAGACTGCCATTATATAACAAATTATACGGGTTCCTCGTTTCTATGTATTCTATACATACCACGAAAATTGTGTACTCACATAAAGGTCTAGCATATCAAAATATTTTAATTTTCCTTTTCTTCGGGAGTGTCACTTGAGTTAATTTCCTAATAGTGTACAGAGGTTCATGGAACGAATTAGTGAGAGCTTTCTTAACGCAAGACATTCCAGCTCAGAATCAAGTAGCAGGATCCAATTTAAAAGTATTGGAAGGTAATCAGGGCATGATCTCTTAAATCTACTCCATGGACAAAGGTTTCAAACTAGTCCTTCCACATCAGAAGAACAACTCACCAAAAAAAAATAAAAAAATAAAAATAAAAACCCAAAGCAGACAAGTAATCCTGAAAACAAGTCAAGCAATGGACATGCAAGCCATTACCTTCAACTGAAAATGCCACATAACCTTCAGGAACTGGTCCTCTACCTGAATTGCTGGTGGGTCCATCATCAAGTAAATCAAGAACAGAAACCTCTGAAAATTGCTCTGCAACAAATAAAAGAACACAACAGAGGAAACTATAATTCAGTTTCAGAGATGAAACTTCAGTTCAAATCAATTCATATGAAGTTCAGCCATTGACCCAGCAATCCATGAGAAGAATCAATGAAGAATTATACAAAATGCCGATGCTACGTTGAAAGACACCACAAGACTAAAAGGTATACCAACATTTGAGATGTGAAAACCAGTTCATAGAGAAGAATGACTACCATTAACATCATGTACTTCTTCTTGTTTGCTCAGTTTGTTAATAAAGTTGGAAGTACGTTCACCAGCCAGGGATTGCAACTTCCTTTTATCACTTCTACTGCTGCTTCCATATGAAGTAGGCACACTGGGGACGAGATTGCCTGCAGAAATTCTGTTTGAAGTAATAGGTTTTGCACTTATTAACTGGCATAGAAACAGGAAACTACTTAAGAAAAAGTAACAAATCATACTTAGACTGGATAGAAGACCCCGGTTTGGATCCTGAAATATAGAGTGACACGTTAGTATAACGTCAGCATATAGTACCAAATTCTAACAGGTTACATATTTTTTGTTTATATTCCTAACTGTTTGTACAGTCTGTGCAGAATGGCAATACACAGGCTTATGTGACTTATCAAGGTCTTCAGGTAATCCAGAGGTTGCTTTCCTTGACATATTTTCAAGGGGAAGCTGTGTAAATTGAGAGTCTTGTGAACCATCATGTTCTGCAGCAGCAGAAACTAAATAAGACAAAAGGAAACAGTAAATAAACAAATCGATTGTACTATTACGGGTGCAGCAAGAATGTGTTATTACAATGATTCATTTAAAAATGCCAAAAAAAAGGGAACAAGCTCACAGACTGCCTGCATACTAGAAATTACAACAATAGATGCTACATGGTCTTTATTATAAAATAGTTGAACAGAGCATTATCATTTCCATTTGAGGATACATATTAAAAAGAAATTTTTTCTGCCTATCTTCCAAGGCAGTACTGAATCCCAACCTAACAGTATATCATTATTCATCCTCAATAATCAATTGTAACATCTGTTTAACCAACATATCCTTGTAATATAGGATATGACCAAGACGTATTTTACTAGCCCAAGATTGTGTAGACTAACCTTGATTTGTTCAGTTTTTTAGTTAAGTTGAATAGCAAGTAGGACAAACTTCTGCACTAAACCCATTGATTTATTCCTTTTAGATGATGGGGCTTTGATTAAGAAGGCCAAGAACAGGGATCCAGTTTCCTGCCTGGTTAAATAATGAAGTTCAATTGTCCAACTATAGTGGTAAGTTTACTCCGTTATAGAGAATTGGAGTTGGTTTTGAAGTCATGCTGAGGAGTCGTATCTAACAGTCAAATTGCAAGGGTAAAACATTTTATAATTGCAACTAGACATAGATCTGTAACAACTTGGAGACGGTTCTTTAATGAACATGGCGCATTTTTTTCACAAGGACAAGCATCCATTGCAAACTTCGGAACAATCATTTCACAAACCGCTTAATGAAGAGGTTTTTTTAAGTATTTTGTATCTACCATAAAAAATTACTTATTGCGAAATAATCGAGTACCATCCTTAACAAGCTCATTAGTTCTTCTTAAAGGCGCCTATACTTGCATCAGAAAGAAGAAGAAGAGCACAAGAGGGAAAAGGCACCACTTAGGAGAGAGAATCCATATAATAGAGAAGAAAGTGCCATGATAGCAGAGATGATTACCAACGTAACTATATTATTGCCTTGGCGGTTCTAATTAGTCATCCCGATCATCCACTAAACATTATTAGTCTCCATGCAACATGAACTCAAGTAGTTAGATAATAGACCTATAATAGTGAATCTTATGATTTAATAGTGAGATTTTTCTTTTCTTTTTCCCTTTATTGAGACAAGCTGGTAGAGAGGCTCAAAACCCAGTACATACCACAACGGAAAAAGTGTCATACTCTGTGAGTCTATGCTCAGTGGTAACAACTACACTTGATAGTTGATAATTGATCTCCCTACTTGCAATCAGAAAGTTGATTTTCTGGCACATCTTATTAGCTGTTTAACTCCACTTTCGAGTCTGACTAATATTTTACCTACTCATCTATATATCTACGTGTTTCAGTACATAGTGGCTCGTGTTTAAGCCTGCATGCCTTGAAATGCAGGGGATGCTGGTCATTATATGTGAAAGGAAGGGTATACGGTCTGTGAACAGCTCAAGAGTTTCCTGTGTAAATTTTCTAGAAGTAGCCACCAACCTTTATGCCTACACTGAAAAAAAGATAGAATCCTCATGTTAGTCTTCATCCCCCTTATCTAACTTTGTGAAAGTTCATAGCTAGTGATGTAATCTAAGAGAGCCTAAAGAGAGACTAGACGACAACAACAACAACAACAACAACACACACACACACACACACACACACACACACACACATATGACACATTCAATTGAGTGAATGTGTGGTGTACATTAACTGTTGCCAAGCACAGGCGAGCCCATTTCATTTTTTCTGTACACAATTATTACACAAGTCATTCTTCAAATTCAGAATTGTAAAGTTTGCTTAATATAACTATTCTAGGTACGTAACACTATTGATTTCCAGATAACCAACTGCTTATCACCTTTCCCTCTCAGCTCCCGTAGATAATGAATATTCAGCTAATGCATAACTCACTTCTACAATTCCAAAAGAGATGCATCTGGTGATGAATTTCTCTCTTTTGTCCAAAACACCAGTCCTATCAATCATTTTCTTCTGAGATGGTTTATGTTTGCAAAATTTCTTTGACAGTACAGCATGGAGGCAAAAGGACTGTTCTAGACAATTGTCATTTTCTGTATGTCTGAGGGGTTATTTATAGTAATGAATAAATAAGTAAAAAAATTAATAAGCTATACAAATAGCATGCCAGTAGAGCTTATTTTTGTCAGTATTGCCCGTTGAACATAATAATAGAGAATAAGGGTTCATAATGGTGATAATCCCTTATTTGCAACATAACAACTAAGTACAATGGAAATTTCCATGGCAAGAAAGAGATGTTGCATCTTAACCTAATTCTCATCAGCTCCATATACTAGAATTCAGACTGTAAAAACAAAAAAAAGAATAAACAAAATGCCTTCTTTTCATCAATAGAAATGCTCTGGAGTTGCATTTATGTGGTATCTCTAAATGCATATCTATATAGTAAGGTAGGAAAAGATAATTTGAACCATAGAGTAAAGATAAATATACCACGGGTTTCACTACGATAGCCTTGTTGAGAACTTGTTGCCAAATTTATTAAGCTGAGAATATCCAGTGAACAAGGCTCCTCGCTGTAATGATCTTGATTCTGTGCATCTGATTGATTTTCCACTCCAGTGACATGCTGTTGTCGTTTCCTTTGTTCAAAATATTGCCTTTGCCTTAAGCATATCAGTATAATTAAATCAGAGAGAACATATCCATGGGGGAAACAAATTTTCTAAGCTCACTGGAAGATATTCAACAGGAAGAAACTCCGTATACTAGAGAAACATCTGTCTAGGATATATGTTGCATGTAAAAGAGTGCACTGAAAAAGATTCTTAACAACCCATCACGTACCTATTATGTATTGACTTTCTAGACTGCCAATTTTCCATGACAGCAGAATCCAAGGATATCATGCATAAAAGACAATGTCAGCAAACCAAAAAGATAAAAATCCGAAGGGGAAAAAATGTTACTCAAACTAGCAATAAGAAAAGAAAAAGGAAAAAGATAATGAGGAGAAAAAAAGGCAAGCTGTAGCAATGAAACTCTTAAAATAGGAAGCAAATAATAGGAAGTTAAGGGACCTGATATTAAGAAAGTCATAATTTCTTAACCCAAGTTGCAAGTGAAGTGCAACTCAGGATCCCATGAAAACTGTTGCTTTCTGGTCTTTAAACTAGCTCTAACAACTCAGATAATAAATCACTTTGTTGTTTAGAACTTGATATTATTATTGATCATTTGTCACAATTGAAAAGGAAGCAGAGGCGGGATATGAACGCAGTAGCGGAATTTTGAGAATTAAATAAATAATGCAAGATCAATTCTAAAAATACTCACCGATGTCACCTTTCGTCTAGAACCTCCCATCCATTGTAGCATTATGAATGGTGTGACTTCTCCGAGAATGAAGCAACAGGACGAGAAGAATGAAGCGCGCGTATAACAATAAGCCTTCAATGATTACATTGAATAAGTAAGAAAATGAAGAAAATAAAAAAATTACACTTCCGAAAATATAACACTGGTTAAGTGCCATCATTGGCTACAACAATTGCTCACATTTCTGAAAACCTATTCCTGAGAAGGGCCTAAATGTCTTATGCTACAAACTACCTCAGGTCGTGATAAATTAATCAAGATTATGTGGCCAATCAATGCTAAATTATGTTGAATTCTTTCAATACATTAAATCAGAATCACTTCTTAAGCCATACCAAGTGGCTATATGCATTAAAAGATCAAAATTCTGCAGAAATTTCTCATTATAAACCCTAGGGATCTAGCGGAAGATTTGAAAATGAAAAGCATTTATGCAAAAAATTACTGCTATAATAACCAAACTAATAGATTTGCTGAAACTAAAATCACAGAAATTATAGAGAGTATTGATCAAAATTTCACTATGAGTTGTGGACTTACTTGAAACTGATGATGATCGTGTTGGATTTAATCTAATAAATCTATTTGTGGGCACATATGATTAATCAATGTGTATTGCTATCTTTCAGGATAACCCACTAAAGTGATCTATTAATTTGGGTTAATGGGTATTTAAATAAGTCATGGGGTTATATGTGCAGATATCAGGTTGTAATTGTGATTTATTGAGGGGCTAAATTACAAAAGTACAACATCTATAAATAAGAATTGTGATTTATTGAGGGGCTAAATTACAAAAGTACAACATCTATAAATAAGGGATTATGGTCCCTAATCTAGGGTGACTACATTCTCTAATTCTCTTCACCTCCATCTAAGAGAGAAATTCGGTTTTAGAGGAAACCCTAAGGTTAGAAGATCCAAAACCCAAAAACAAGATCAATCTATGGATTCAGGTATAAGCTTCCGCTCTTTTGATTATTGTTAATCTCTTTGAATTAATCATGGCTATATGGTTTTAGATCTCAAGTTTTATGATTCAGATCTAACAAGTGGTATCAGAGTCACCTTGATTAATTCTTAGGGATTTAAGTTTTATTGGGTTTTTTGATCTTAAATCTCTGGTTAAAGATTCATTTTTTGGGTTCGGATGAACAGTAATGTTCGGTGAAAAGTAGCGAAATTTTTTTTTCGGGTGAACAGTAACTGAAAAATCGTCGGTGAGCAGTAACTTTTTGGAATTTTTTGGATTTTTCTTTGATTTTTTCTTCAATTTTTCCAATTCTGGATCTGTTTTGAAAGTAAAAATCAAAGGTTTTTTGGGTTTGGTGGCGGCGGTTTCAATTTGAAACCCTAAGGGTTCATGGCGAAAATTAAGGAGGTGGTTACCTCAAACGAACCTCGCGTTCGTTCCCAAGGTTGAACTCTGCGTTCATTTTTTAACGAACTTTGCGTTCGTTCTCAGGTCGAACATTGCGTTCGTACTCAGGTTGACCTCTGCGTTCATTTTTTAAACGAATTTGCGTTCGTTCTCAGGTCGAACTTTGCGTTCGTACTCAGGATGAACTCTGCGTTCAATTTTTAAACGAACTTTGCGTTCGTTCTCAGGTCAAACTTTGCGTTCGTATTCAGGATGAACTCTGCGTTCATTTTTTAAACGAACCTTGCGTTCGTTCTCAGGTCGAACATTGCGTTCGTACTCAGGTTGAACTCTGCGTTCATTTTTTAACGAACTTTGCGTTCGTTCTCAGGTCGAACATTGCGTTCGTACTCAGGTTGAACTCTGCGTTCATTTTTAACGAACTTTGCGTTCGTTCTCAGGTCGAACATTGCGTTCGTACTCAGGTTGAACTCTGCGTTCATTTTTAATTATGGTTAAGCCTCGGCTTTTCATGGGTCCACTTTGGTATACTTAATTTATTCAATTAAGTTATGGGCCCTAATTAAGCTGTGAGACCCCAATTAAGTTTTTGGAAATTCAGTTGATTTAAAATTTTTTTTAAATCTAATTCGGTTCTTAATCAATTATTTAATTCAAATATTATGACACTAAGGTATTAAGGTTGTCTCTCACTCCAATATATTAATTGAAACAAGAAGTTGCCAAAGTAACCTCTCTTGTGTAGATTGTTCATGAGGAATGTGAGATGTTTGTGTGTATGCTTTCGTGTAAATATTTAATCGGCCCAAAGGAAGGTTAATATTTATTTAGACTGTATACACATCTGCGATGATAAGCATGTGACAATTATAAGGTTTACATGTGAATAATGAATCGATCCAAAGATAGTTTCATTATTTGACATGAGTTATTGTCAATGTTTGATCATTGCAACAAGGTATCACTTACAAGTTAATATTACTGTCCAAAGACTTGATATTAATGTTGTGCCGGTATCTTGGATGGGGATTGTCATTATTTGAATTTTATTGATTATGGTTATTGATGTGAGCATTTGTTGTTTTATTTCAGCTAATGCATCTGCTGCAACAATTTCTGCTAACATCAACTCAATTCCCATGCTAAATGGGACAAACTTCAAGGTTTGGAAAGAGAACATATTAATTGTTCTTGGCTGCATGGATCTTGACTATGCATTAAGAACTGAACAACCCCAACCTCTCAATGCGGATAGCACTCCTGATGCAAAGAAGGAGCATGAGAAGTGGGAGCGTTCAAATCGCATGAGTCTTATGATCATTAAGCGCGGCGTTCCGGAAGCCTTCAGGGGCATAGAATCCGAAGGGATTATTAAGGCTAAAGATTTCCTTGCCGAAATTGAGAAGCGTTTTGCGAAAAACGATAAGGTAGAAACAAGCACGTTTTTAGCTCGCTTGATTTCAATGAAGTATAAGGGCAAAGGAAATATCAGGGAGTACATTATGGAAATGTCTCATATTGCTTCAAAGCTTAAGGCACTTAAACTCGATCTTTGTGACGAGTTATTAGTGCATCTGGTTTTGTTGTCTCTTCCTGCACAGTTTAACCAATTTAAGGTCAGTTATAACTGTCAAAAGGAGAAATGGACTCTAAATGAGCTCATTTCATACTGTGTGCAAGAAGAAGACAGGTTGAAGCAAGATAAGACAGAAAGTGCTCATTTGGCCTATGCCTCTAAGGATAAGGGCAAGAAAAGGAAGAATGATAAGGAAGCTGCTAAGGGTCCAGTTGAGAAGAAACAACATAAGGATAATCAGGGTTGTTTCTTCTGTAAGAAGCCTGGACATGTAAAGAAGGACTGTACAAAATATCACGCCTGGCGTGATAATAAGGGTACGTTCCTTGCTTTGGTCTGTTCTGAGGTTAATTTAGCTTCAGTACCTAGAAACACTTGGTGGTTAGACTCTGGTGCTACTACTCACATAAGTGTTTCTATGCAGGGTTGCCTGAGCTACCGAAAGCCAAGTGATGTTGAAAGACACATCTTTGTGGGCGACGGACAATCGGTAGATGTGGAAGCAATTGGGCACTTTAGGTTGTTGTTAGGAACTGGTTATTATTTGGATTTAAAAGATACTTTTGTAGTACCGTCTTTTAGACGGAATTTGGTTTCTGTTTCTGTATTGGACAAATCAGGTTATTCTTGTTCATTTGGAAACAGTCAATTCAGTTTATCTTTTAATTCAAATGTTGTGGGAACCGGTTACTTGAGTATTTATGACAACCTATATTTGCTTGATACAATTGCTTCTTACAATGAATCCTTGCATGTGGAATCACGTGGTACTAAGCGTAAATTAAATAAGGAAAATTCGGCGACATTATGGCATAAGCGCTTAGGTCATATCTCAAAAGGTAGAATTGAGCGTCTTGTGTCTGATGGCATTTTGGATTCCCTTGATTTTTCGGACTTCGACGTATGTGTTGAATGTATCAAGGGAAAACAGACCAAAGTGAAAAGATTAGGTGCCAACAGATCTTCGGATGTCTTAGAATTGATACATACGGATATTTGTGGGCCATTCCCTACGGAATCCTGGAATGGTCAACAATATTTTATATCATTCATAGACGATTACTCACGTTATGGGCACCTATATCTTATTCATGAAAAATCTGAGTCTCTGGACATGTTCAAAGCCTATAAAGCTGAAGTTGAGAATCAACTCAACAGAAGAATTAAAACCGTCAGATCTGATCGTGGTGGTGAGTACTACGGTAGATATGATGGTTCAGGTGAACAACGTCCAGGACCATTTGCTAGATACCTAGAGGAATACGGTATCGTCCCACAGTACACCATGCCGGGTTCACCTAGCATGAATGGTGTAGCTGAAAGACGAAACAGGACTCTTAAGGATATGGTAAGAAGTATGATTGCTCATTCTTCTTTACCAGAGTCACTCTGGGGAGAAGCACTTAAGACAGCAGCTTACATTCTGAATAGAGTACCAAGTAAAGCAGTTGCTAAAACACCTTATGAGCTTTGGACTGGTCGAAAGCCCAGTTTAAAGCATTTACATATTTGGGGATGTCCAGCTGAGGCAAGGCCTTATAGGCCAAATGAAAAGAAATTGGACTCCAAAACAGTTAGCAGCTACTTTATTGGATACTCTGAACGCTCTAGGGGCTTTAAGTTTTATGATCCCACTATAAGGAACATTTTTGAGACGGGAACAGCAACATTCTTTGAGGATGTTGAGTTTGGGGGGAGAAATAAGGTTAGAGACATTAGTTTTGAGGAGGAATTGGCTTCAGATCCAATCCATACAGTTACTTTTGACAATATTCAGGTTCCTATACCTGTTGTTGCTCAAGAAGTAAATCCGGAACCTCAAGATGATAATGTTGAACAACTCCCTGTTCCAGAAGAACAAACTCAACAACCTCAAGAACCAGTGCCATTAAGGAGATCCACGAGAGAAAGGAGAAATGCTATTCCGGATGATTATATTGTATTTCTCCAAGAACATGAGGAAAGTAGTGGAATGTTAGAAGATGATCCAATCAACTTCTCTCAGGCCATGAAAAGTTCTAACTCTCAACAGTGGATTGATGCCATGAATGAAGAGTACAAGTCTATGCAAGACAATAAGGTTTGGGAACTTGTCCCATTACCAGAAGGTGCAAAACCAATTGGTTGTAAATGGATTTTTAAAACCAAGCGGGATGCAAACGGTAATGTGGAGAGGTATAAGGCACGTCTTGTGGCTAAAGGCTATACTCAAAAGGAAGGCATTGATTATACAGAGACTTTCTCTCCGGTTTCATCGAAAGACTCTTTCAGAATAATCATGGCACTTGTTGCTCATTATGATCTTGAGTTACATCAGATGGATGTTAAGACTGCATTTCTCAATGGAGACATTGATGAGATGATCTATATGGTGCAACCAGAAAACTTTGTGTCGGGAGACCCAAAGAATATGGTCTGCAAATTAAGGAAATCCATCTATGGACTCAAGCAAGCTCCTCGTCAATGGTATCATAAGTTTCAACAAATAGTTATCTCGTTCGGTTTTGAGATGAACATTGTTGATGACTGTGTATATCACAAGTTCAGTGGGAGTAAGTATATTTTTCTGGTTCTGTATGTGGATGACATCTTGCTTGCCACTAATGATATAGGCATGTTGCACGAAACCAAGAGATTTCTATCAAAGAATTTTGAGATGAAAGATCTTGGGGACGCCTCTTTTATATTAGGGATCCAGATACATCGAGATCGCTCTCGGGGTATTCTTGGATTATCACAAAAGAGCTATATCGATAAGGTACTTAAAAGGTTTGGCATGCAAGATTGCAGACCAGGTGACACCCCTGTTGCTAAAGGAGACAAGTTTAGTCTCAATCAGTGCCCTAAAGGTAACCTTGAAATTCAGGAAATGCAGAAGATTCCTTATGCTTCGGCTGTAGGAAGTCTAATGTATGCTCAGGTATGTACGCGTCCGGATATTGCGTACATTGTTGGGATGTTAGGCAGATACTTAAGCAACCCTGGTATGGATCATTGGATAGCAGTCAAAAGGGTTATGAGGTATCTTCAGAAAACAAAAGATTACATGCTCACATACAGAAAATCAGAGAAATTAGAGGTCATTGGGTATTCGGACTCTGATTTTGCTGGATGCCAAGATAGCAGGAAGTCTACATCAGGCTACATTTATATGTTAGCAGGAGGAGCTATATCATGGAAAAGTGTCAAACAAACACTAGTAGCTTCCTCCACTATGGCAGCAGAATTTGTAGCTTGCTATGAGGCATCCAATCAGGGAATATGGCTGCGAAATTTTGTCACGGGACTGCGCATTTTGGAAAATGTTGAAAGACCACTAAGGCTATATTGTGACAATAAATCTGCAGTAATGTATTCCAATAACAACAGGAGCTCAACTAAGTCAAAACATATTGACATTAAGTTCCTGGTTGTGAAAGAAAGGGTACAGAGTGGACAGATATCCATAGAGCACATTGGGACAAACTCCATGATAGCTGATCCTCTTACTAAGGGATTGCCACCTAAGGTCTTTCATGAGCATACTGCTCATATGGGTGTGGTATTATTTGAGGATATTATGTTTTAGTGGGAGTTTGTATTTGTGGTGCTTTATGTTTGGTTGTATTGTCTGATCAGAATAAAGTATTCAGTTAAGACACTCTGTTACATTATGTTTGGTTTTGACCTCACTAAGGAGGACCAGTTGAAAATAGACATGTACTGATCACATTGCATGTAATTTTCATGTTGCACATCCATGATTGATCTATGTCGTTTGATTGTATTGGTATATGTGACCATTGATGGGTCGAGTCACGATAAATGTGACGAAGGCCGCTTTGATCCTATATTGATATAGTCAATGGACGAGATTGTTCGGAAATACCATTTCAGTGATAGCAATTTTTGAGCTCATAAGGTTATACACAGTTTAAGGAATCATATGGTGCCCAAGTGGGAGATTGTTGGATTTAATCTAATAAATCTATTTGTGGGCACATATGATTAATCAATGTGTATTGCTATCTTTCAGGATAACCCACTAAAATGATCTATTAATTTGGGTTAATGGGTATTTAAATAAGTCATGGGGTTATATGTGCAGATACCAGGTTGTAATTGTGATTTATTGAGGGGCTAAATTACAAAAGTACAACATCTATAAATAAGGGGTTATGGTCCCTAATCTAGGGTGACTACATTCTCTAATTCTCTTCACCCCCATCTAAGAGAGAAATTCGGTTTTAGAGGAAACCCTAAGGTTAGAAGATCCAAAACTCAAAAACAAGATCAATCTATGGATTCAGGTATAAGCTTCCGCTCTTTTGATTATTGTTAATCTCTTTGAATTAATCATGGCTATATGGTTTTAGATCTCAAGTTTTATGATTCAGATCTAACAGATCGAAGATTCAGAAGACCTTCAGTTCTTTTTTGATGTGAAATTGAGCTCCTTTAGGGATCAGATACCAATATCTAGGGTAATAAATAAATAAACTAGTGGAATTAAGTGAAAATAAACTAACATCGTAGAAATTAACAGTAGTGATCAAACTTTCACTGTGAATCGAGGATCGAAGGTTCAGAGATCGCTAGGGGTTTCCTTCGGTGTGAAATTGAGCTAGGTTATGGATCGGATCCCAATTTATACAGTAGTGACTGAAAAATAAACTAAAATCAGAGAAATAATCAAAATTACACTACGAATCGAGGACTTACCTGAGACTTGGGAGGATCGAAGACCAGGCGATCGCTAGATTTTGTTCTTCTGGTTGAAACCGAGCTCGTTCAGGGATTCGATCTAAATATCTAGGGTTTCGAGATTTTTGACAGAGAAAGGGGGAGAGAAGGGAGATATAGATCAATAATTGAGTCTGTCACCGGAGAGAGGGTATAACTTTAGCCCTCAGGGAGATTAGACGATGGACGACGGAGTAGCACGTGCGACGCACGTGCCAAAAAATGGCGCGAAAGCTTAGCGGCTCAAGATTGGCACGTGTCACAAGCCCATAGATTTATTATACTTGGGATGGAAAAATTAGTTTGGACTGGATAAACTACGCTAATGTGGTGCTTATACCTGAGGAGGAGGAGGGCGAGTCATAAGGAGATTTCAAACTCTTTAGCTTGGTTAATGTTTTTTTTTTTAAATTATTTCCAAAGTAATGGATATAACTTGTTTGGCTGGACGAAAATAAAGTTGCGAATATAAATAGAGCAACCAGATATGTAAATATACTGTTTGATTACAACTTTGAAATTAAGGGCCCGTTTGGATAATGGAAGTATTAGAAGTAAGAAGTAGGTTATAGAAGTAACTTTCAAAGCTATGAAGTAGGAAGTAGTGGAAATAGCATTTTTTTTGTTTGTTTCATATATTTTTAGAAGTAAAACTTCTTCCTCTTCATTTACTTTTTTTTGTTTGGATAACATTTGGAAATATTACTAGGAAGTAATTTTATCAATGAAAGGTTGTTAGAAATAACTAATAAAGAAAATATTAATAAAAAAATTTATTTATGTCCTAATTAATATGCATTTCAACTACTTTCAAGCTACTTCTGAGTATTGAGTATTGGAAAAATATTTTGGAAGTAAGGATGACACGTAGGCGCCACATAAGCATTTAAGGAAGTATTAGAAGTAAGTTTTTCAGAGAACCAAACATACTTTTTTGTTTGGAAGTAGCAGAAGTATCTTTTACTTCTTTTACTTCAATTACTTCACAATTACTTCCGTGCAAACAAACAAGCCCTAAGAAAGATAAATGGACTTGCACTCTGTAGAAAAAAAACTTGAAACAAATGTTACGACTAATTTGGTAGGAAGAAAAACTGCATGATTAAAAAAAGAGAAATAAAAAATAAAAAATAACTACACCTCATCACAAAAAAAAATCTGTTTAGATCCTAACGCAAAAACTATCTACACAAAAGTTTTCTTATATGGCAAAATTTTGTAGCTTTTGCCTGATTGTTTTCCAACCAAACACTAGGATGTGTTTGGTAAATAATATGTTTTTTTTTGTGTTTTTGTAAAAAACATCATGTCATGGTGTTTTTTTTTCAAATGTGTTTTGCAAACACCATTTTGGTCAAACTAGTTTGACCATTTATATAGCGGCAGTGGGCGGACGGCGAACGGGCGGGTGGCAGGTGGCGGCGGGAGACGAGAATCGACGAACGACGCATTGGTCGGCTACCAGCGAGGTAGTGGCGACGAGGTGGCGGCAGCTTGGCGACGGAGATGGTGCTAGGCGGACAGGCGACGGGCGGGGCCAGCGGTTTGGCGGGTGGTCGGCTGGGGTGGTGGCCGACGGGTGGCCGGGACGAAAAACAGGGAGGGCCAGCGGTGGGCGGCGGCGGCAGGTGGCCGGTGGTTAGCCAACAGGGCGGACTGCGGCGGGCCGACAGGTGGGGGCGATGAGGGTGCCGGGCGGGCCAGCCGACCGGGGCGGGCTTGTTGTTCGGGCCGGACGGGTGGGTCGGAGCCCTTGTGTTTTTTGGGCTGTGTGGTTGGTTTATTGTCTTTCATTATATTTGCGTAGTGTTATTGTGTAGGCTTTTGCCAAAGGTCTCTCAAAATAAGATGTGTAAGATTGATGATAAAAATGTATACCCATGGATGACCATCACCATACCCATGGCCATGCCCATTCCTCATTATGGCCATGTTTCTGGGTAATCAGATCCCAGATAAGTTCCACTAATTTCTCCCTAAAGATCATACCTTTTTCTCAAATTAAAAAAATTCAAAAAATTAACAATTGAATTTTTACCTGATGAAATTGACACAGGAGCAAGATGAAGACTTGAAAGCAAGCCCTAAATTCGGACAACCCTAGACCTGGAATCCATCCGTTTAACGGCCAAAGAGGCGCTCAACAAGCTAATAAATCCAAGAAACAGAGCGCATATACAAATAAATTTCAAAATCATCGAACTTACTTTCTAATCTCGCTACAGTTGCTGTTTGAAAATTGAAACACTTGTCCCTTGAAACTGTAGGAAATCGAGAAGTAGAGCAAAATTAGAACAAAATAAAAGGAATGAAGAACAAAAAGGTGAGAGGGTGAATTGAGCAGAAATAACGATTCAAATCATACGTAGAATTCGTTTGAAATTTAAAAAGCATAGGTAAAATTTAGAAATACCTTCTTCAATGAAATTCCTTCCTGATCCTAACTAATGACAAAATTCTGAGAAATGAGGAAATGATGGCGGAGGCGTGGCGTTGATGATTAGGGCAATAATACTCATCTTTGGAAATTGAAGGGTTAAGAACGTGGGACGACGTAACCGATGAACTGAGGAGATGGGCTGAGAAGAAGGGTAACCGATGAACTGGTGGGCGAAGAGAAAGGCGTAACCGACGGAAATCTTAGGTCTTTGGATTTTCGACGAGGATGATGAAATCTGTTTAACGATTATAAGGATAAGCTTGGTATATTTAAATTGGTTGAAGGTTAGTTTGGGGAGGGAAAAGTTTTTCATGAACTCCCTCTTTTAAAGGGTAGATGATAGATGATATTTAGAAAGCGGGCGAATTTGTCCAATTTTGGAGAATAGAGGATTTTAGGGTTAGTTCTTAACCCGCCTAACCCACTGCCACATAATTAATGGAGTTCAACCCAGCGCTTCAACACAGATTAATTGATCACTCAACACACACATGATGGGGTTTTGCTGGAAAATTGGCAAGCCAATGAAAATTTGGGTAATGATGCCCTGTGACATCACATGACACTATGTAGCTCCGCCACTGTGCAATGGTATATCTAGCAATCATGATGACCAATGGAGAAATAGGAAAGGAGATTCATTATAGGAGAGGTCTAAAGCTAGGCTACCCATTATCACCTCTGATTTTTATTGTAGTTGTAGATGCTCTAAATGGCAAGGTGTCTAAGGGGGTGTTTGGTTTAACAATTTTATAGAAAAGTTTTCTCAAAAGGACTGATAATGGTATTTCTGTAATTAAAAATTTTCTGTAGATTTTTGTAAACTGTGTTTAGTTCAAAAAAATTTACAGAAATATTTTCTGTAAAGTACAGAAAAATACCAAAATTTACAGAAATCAATTTCCTCTCAAAATGGACGGAAATCATCTAGAAATCTAACACTCCATCCTTCATTTTTCTATAAAGTTGACACTTTTCTATAAATTTAGGGGGTGTTTGGTTCAATTTCTACAAATTATAGAAAATCTTGTTATTTTCTATAAAGTTACGAGCCATTTTCTTGTTTTGAACTAAACAAACAAAGTACAAAAAATAAGAAAATTGATACTTTTTGACTTCTCAAAACTATTCCTATAATATTTTTAAGAAATGCAAGAAAATCATATTTTGGGTGGAAAACATTTCTTATAATTTGTAGAAATTGAACCAAACACCCCCTAAATGCCAACAATTTATAGAAGGCGTGGGACCAAAAATCTAAAGTGAACTTAGCTGTTAACCTTCAATATGCAGATGACACCATACTCTTCTGCAAAGCTCGCCTTCCACAAGCAATGATCCTCAAGTGGGTTTTATTTTGTTTTGAAAAGTGGCAGCTCTTAAAATTAACTTCAATAAAAGCTCTCTCGTTTTCTTGGGAAATCTTTCACTGAGAGTGTTTTCTTATGTTGATGGTGTTTAATTGCTCGATTCAAGGACTTCAGATCGGAAACCTCTTATTAATAAAGTTAGAAAGAGATTAGAATGATGGAAAGAAAAATATTTATCCCTAGAAGGTAGAAATAGAATTGATCTTATTAATTCTATTATATCAGCTTTTCATACTTATCTCCTTTCATTCTTCTGTCTTCCAACATGGGTAGAAAAAGAAATTGATGGGATAAGAAGAAGATTTTGTAGCATGGATCCAATAAATAAAGGGAGGATATAACTTAAGAGCTTGTTTGGTATGAGGTTAAAGCAATTAGGGCTAAAGTGTAACATGATATTACCCTAGAACAGTTGGTGGGGAAAAAGTTTCTATGGTATAACATATCATAAGAGTTAAAATTTATCACAAAAGGATCTCTATTACTCTCAACTGTAAATGCATAAATTATAAAAAGGCCCCTCAAAATAATAAACTTATAAACAACCTCCCGAAACATTTGACAATTATAAGAAGCCTTATGCACAATTCAAAATTTATAGAAAACACCTTCATAAAATTCAAAAAGTTCTAAAAAACACCCTATATATAAATTTCAAACCTATGAAAAAGTACATTGACAATATAGAATTACAAACATCCCCCTAAAAGTTTTGGAATTTAAAGATAACACCCTTAAAGTTTCAAAAATTCTCAAAACACCCTCAAAAATTCAAAATTTACAAAAAAAGCCCTTGAAAAGATCAAAACTTATAAACAACTATTTTTTGTAAATTTCAATTTTAGGGTGTTGTCTGTAATTTTCTAAACTTTTAGGATGTTTTTTGCAAATTTTAAATTTATAAAATTCTTAATTTACTACTTGTATGTTTGAAATTTAAAGAGTTTTTTTTTATAATTTTTTATTTTGTTATGGTGTTTATTGTAATATTTAAACTTCTAGGGTGTTTTCTAGAAAGTCCAAATTTTGAGGGGGTTGTTTGCAATCTATATTGTCAGTATACTGTTTACAGGTTAGAATTTCTTAAGTTGTCTTTTGTAACTATTAAAGCTTCTAGGGTGCTTTCTATAAATTCTAAAAAATTTAGAGGTCTACTTGTAATTCTTATATTTTCAGTTATTGTTTGTACGATTGAAATTTTCACGGTGTTCTTTATAAAATTTGAAATTTAAGGCTTTTTGCAATTTACAAAACATTCAAAGTGTTTTCGACAAATTTCAATTTTTTAGGAGGCTGTTTTGAATTCCTAGAATTTTAATATATTGTTTGTATTTTTTTTAAAAAAAATTAGTGTTTTCTTGTGAATTTCAAATTGTTTAGGGCATTCTCCCAATTTAAAAACTTTTAGGGTATTTTCTATAAATTTTAAGTTTGGTCATGGCCTATTTGTATGCTTCGAAATTTTTAAGTTTTTTTTAAAGTTTTGAATTTTTTCAGAACATTTTTAAGTTTGTTAAAAGTTTACCTTCATATGTGTTTGAACTTTATTTTTTGGTAGCGTCTAGAAGGATGGATAACAAACATAGATAAAGATAGGGATAATGTTTAACAGGTTAAACTTTGCCCCTCGTAACCAATGTACCTAACAAGATTTAGCGCGCTGCGGTCAGGCGTGTAAAGGAAAGAATTTGGGTTGCGGGTTTTTCTAACTTGAGGGATTTCACATTTCAGTAATGCTTTGCTTTTAAAACGGCGGTCGAAAATGTTCTGAGAAACTAATAAATCTTGGCTGGGGCTTTATTACTCATCATCATCTTCCTAGTGGCGGCAGGTGGAGGGCTGGGGAGGAAAACTCTAGAAATTTCTTCAGCCCTTTGGAAAGGCTAATGAAAACCGAGAGCGTTTGGCTACCATTGTGTTTCTCCCATTTTCGTTTTTTTTTTTCAAAAAAACACTAGTAACCATGTTTGGGAACTGGGGTGTTTTTTTGAGCTGCCCCTTCACAAAACACAGAAAATCCACACTTTTTCCAAAACACCTAAAAGGTGTTTTCAACTTTCCGTCTCATTTCCCCCAAATCAAACCCCGATCCCATTTGATCTCCCTCAACCCTAACTTCGTCGCCTCCGCTCCAAATCGGCGCCGCTCCGACCCTCCAACGCCGCCTCCGACCCTCCGACGCAACTTCCGACCTCGCTGAAGCCTCCGACGAAACCTCCGACCTCGCTGAAGCCTCCGACCTCGCTGAAGCCTTCGACGCGACCTCCACTCCAAATCGGCGCAGCTCCAACCATCCGACGCCGCCTCCGACCCTCTGACACTTCCTCCGACATCGCTGAAGCTTCCGACTCTCCGACGCCTCCAACACTTTCGATCAAGGTCGGTTTTTTTCCTCGTTTATTGCTGAAATAATAACTGTGTGATATTTGTTCCCCTTTTATTTTTAGTTTCTGTGGACCAAAGTATGTGAATTAAAGTAGTAAAACTATCAATTTGGATGTCATTAAAATGAAAAATGTGGGAGATTAGAATGGTGATCTGATTAGGAGAAATCCTGTCAAACTTGGATTTCTACAGTTTGTAAGAATAGCGACTTGCTTGAGCTGCTGGGGTTAGCGTACACTGGAGATTTTCCAGTTCATCATTTGTCATTTTCAGACAATTGTTTGAGCTGCTGGGATATTTTATTTGATTTTGTTAACAAAAATAACCCAGAGCGGATTATGGATAACACTTTGGTATTGTTTTCTTTGGTAGTGTTTCTGTGAGACAACAAGTCAATAAATGTTATTCGCTAAAACTTTTTCGTGCATGCTCAGTAGAAACGTTGCTTTCAAGAGGCATGTTTTCAGAAACAAATTGACGATATTTTTAAATGTAGTTTATGTTTTTGGTAGTTTTTATGACATATCTATCCATTAGCTTTTGATAATGTTTTTTCTTTCTGTATATAAACTTGAAACTAAACTTAGGTTTGTTCTGATCATTTTCACTTATAATTATTTCTAGGCACATTATTACGAAACACAACTGTTTGTGGTAAATAGATTTTGCTAAACATTACCAAACAGCTATTTTCAATAATTATATAAGTTACTATTATAACATGTTTATTATGTGCATTTAAAATGCCAACTTTTCCAGCCTCTGACTTAGGGCGGTCTGGAATTGTTCTTATAAGGATGTTTCTACTTATTTTGATAAGAAGTAGTTAATAATGATGTTTCTACTTATTCATGTTTCATCCTATGTTGATTCCACAATAAATACATGTTGATTCCACTTTTCATGTGGATAATTTTATTCTAGTTTCATCCTATGTTGTTGATTCCACTTTTTATTTCATTCAAATAAACTCTCTAACGACATATCAATATTCTTTTTGGTTTGATGTTGTTGTGACTGTAATAGATGTCAAGTGAAAATCGTGATGTCAACGAAGTGGTGGAGATTTCCCCTTCTCAAGGAGTGGGGTTTTGGTCTGAAAATGTGGAGCTTTATTTCATAGACTTGATGGTGGAAGAAGTGAAAAAGGGAAATAGGCATACAACTACATTTACTAGATCATCTTGGAAATTCATGGAGCATGAGTTGAAAAAGAAGACGGGGAGAGAATACACTCATGACCAAATGAAAAATAAGTTTAACCAATTGAGACAAAGATGGAGAAATTTAAAAAGTCTATTGACAGATACGGCAGTTGGGTATACTGTGAGCACCGGTCAAATATCTGCAACGGAAGATGTGTGGACTAAGTTGTATGCGGTAATACTCATTGATTAATGCAATTTTTATTAGATTCCATATGTGAGTTTGAATTCGTTATTATTTTTTGTTTTACGTAGACGCACAAGTACGCAAGATATTTTAGAAGGAAGGGTTGCAAAGGTTATGACAAGTTGTGCATCATTTTTGGTGATACAACTGCTACTGGTGATCATGCTCATCCTTCTACTAAAAGTCCTACCATCAAACGTGTACCATTGAACCAGCAAATCCAATTAGCAATGGTTGAAGCTTTAACCTCAATGGGAGAAAACTCTAGGAAGAAAATGGAGTTGAGGGAGAGGAAAATGAGTTCGACTACTGCAGATAGTCATGTTAGTGGAGGGAGAGGAAGAAACTCCGAGGAAGAACAAGGAATGGTTCAGTGCATCACTGAACTTAGTGCTCTTCCCGGTGTTGACTCAACTCAGTTTTCCAAGGCCGCACATATTTTGCATGATGATGCATCATGGAGAACCATGTTTTTAGCCATGCCTAGCGAGAGAAAGAAGGATTGGGTGTTAAATCTACCTTGATGTTGTTTATGTTTGTTTCGAAGAAATTTGTATTTGTTTATGTTTGTGTTTGTTTCTATTAGGCCAAGGACTTTGTGTGTGTTTCTATATGTTTGATTCTAGTAGGACGACGACTTTTGTGTGTGTTTAAAATTATGCTTGTGTTCTAGTAGGTCGAGGACTTTTGGGTGTATTTGTGTTAGTTTTTGAACCTATATATGTGTATTTCCACAACATTGTTGGTATTATACTTGTTTATGTTGTTGACTTGTGTTTCATGCCTTATGTAAATTTATTCATGCCTTATGTTGTTGACATGTGTATTTGTGTTAAATTTTATTATACTTGTTTATGTTGTTGACATGTGTATTTGTGTTAAATGTTATTATACTTTGTAGGTATGGATGGTAATACAGATACAGATGATTATCAACTATCATCACAATCTGATTCAGACTCTGATTCAGATGAGGAGCAATTTCAAGTGTTATTGACTATTCATGCATTTATGGAGATTAATGGATCTTTTATGGAGCAGCCTCGACCACAAAGGATTTCAAAATTAAGTGGGCATGATTGGGTGATTGAGGTTCTAGGTACCCGGGTACTTGTTTTGACCTCTTCCGAATGAAAAAAGAGGCATTTATTAACCTTTGTGAAGAGTTAAAGAGAATTGGAAAATTAAAACATTCTAGAAACTTGACGATTCAAGAACAAGTAGCAATCTTTTTATTTGTGCTTTCTCATAGTGAACGCCAACGTATGGCCGCAGATCGTTTTCAGCATTCACTAGAGACCATCTCTACATATTTTAAGAAGGTCATTTATGCAATTTGCTCTCTAACCAAATATGTGATCGTTCCTCCATCATACGATGCAACTCCACCAGAGATATCATATACCACAAAGTATTATCCTTATTTCAAGGTATGTATATATTCCTTCCTACATTAATTATGTGAATTTTTTTACTATCGTTCTAATAGTAATATCTATATTACATGACAGAATTGTGTAGGTGCTATAGATGGAACTCATGTTTCAGCTTGTGTGCCGCAAGATAGTCAAGTTCCATATCGTGGAAAGAAAATTGTGCCGACAATGAATATGATGTGTGCTTGCTCTTTTGATATGCGGTTCACATTTGTTATGAGTGGATGGGAAGGAAGTGCAAATGATTCAAGAATTTTCTTAGAGTGCATTAGCAATCCCGCAAACAAATTCCCTATGCCCCCTGCAAGAAAGTATTATTTGGTTGACTCTGGATATACCAATATGCCGGGTTTTCTTTCACCGTACCGTGGAGAACGATATCATTTGAATGATTATCGAGGGCAAAATCTTCCACCGCAAGGTACTAGAGAACTATTCAATTACTTGCATTCGTCATTAAGGAATGTTATAGAACGATGCTTTGGGGTATTGAAAAAAAGATTTCCAGTTTTAAGAGATATGCCGTCATATAGTTTGAGAAAACAAAAATATATAGCATTAGCATGTTGCGTTATTCACAACGTGATTAGAATGCATGATTCTGGAGATCCATTATTTGTCGAGTTTGAAAATGAAGATGTCGAGCTTTGATAGAAGATGTATATGACTGCACAAGAACAACAAACCATACCGGTAATGTCGGCACCCGGAGCACCTTAAGTGAGATGTCAAGGTTTCGAGATGCGTTTGGCCCCAAAGGATGCTGGAACGATGCGTGGTGGGTATTCGGTGTTTGTGTTTTGAAATTAGTGTTATATTATATTGTAATGTCACTAAAATACATTTTGAGGCTAATGTAATATATAATATCAATGTTATTAGAACATGTTGAACAATTATTCCTCGTTGTTTTATGATGGTGGTGAACGTATTAGGCTTTTATAAATTTGCCCATTGTACTACAATTAGATACGTATCATGAGCATATATAGATATGAGATATATGTTGCTCCTCGGTTTGTTACGTTCACGCAGCCGTCTATATCTTTTGAATGCCACTCGCTCACACGTCGCTTCATTACTTCTTGCAGATTTGAGTGTTGCATTACATACTGCGCGTTTGGCCAATAAAACTTCGCATATAAATCTAACATCAGCAAACATAAGATTGATCGGCCACCATCCGAAATGCTTAACATCTCACAAAATTTCTATGCTCCTTACCGCAAGCAAAAATGCTTGGCAGAAGCATGAATAGCGTTAGCACACGAGGATAATAACACATCAAAAATATAAGAAAATTTGAGTACATACAGGGCAAGCAAAGTCTGACCGACGGGTTGCGCAAAATTTACGACAATTATAATTCAACCTCTTACAGATCACAATATTTTATCATGCAAGCTTCTCAGGTTATACAACAAAGAAGACCCACCAACAAGCTTTCCCCTTCGTTACACGAAGAAAAAAATATCAAAATGATTACAATGTACAAGCTTTCAGTCTGGAACCAGAGGGCCAATTTAATTATCGCATCAATCGTTCCCCAAAGACTGCTATTTGCCATATGCCTCATCTTTAAGTTGGATGCGGCTCACTCCTGGAGTTACAAATTAAAATAAATACCAAGAATGAACATGAAAGTTAAAATGTAAAGAAAAAAATTACAACCATCGTTGCCGGGCGACGGCCGCGATGGCGACGCCGGAACGATGACCGGAGGCGGCGGGCCGGAGGCGACGGCCGGTGACGACGGATGGCCGACAAGTGGTTGGTGGTGGGGAGTGGCAACGGGCGAGAGTAAGGTTTAATTGGTTGGGTGTGTATCATATGATAAAACTTAAAATGGTGTTTTGAAAACACTTTTGAAAAATAAACACCATGACATGGTGTTTTTTTAAAAAACACAACCAAAAAAACACAATGGTTGCCAAGATTGGTTCATATGTATGATTTTCTTTATTGTTGGGAAGGGAAATACTTTTATTTTCCAGCAGGATAAATGGTATAATAATGTATCTCTCTCTCAGAAATTCCCTTTTAGTTTTTGACAATACTTTTAAAAAGAGGGATATGAAAAACTTGTTAACGAATTAATCTCAATCCAATCAGATTATTTTTAACCTCAACGGAAGTGGTGTAACAAAGGGGAGTTTGAGGTTAGAGGAACTTATACACTTATTTTAATAATGGAGGTATAAGATGTCCTTTAGCTAAGAACATATGGAGCACTCTTTTGTTGTTTTGTACAGGTTACATAAATATTATGTATTTTGACTCTTGTTTTTGCAAATTTTTTATGTCTCTCCTAATCATTCTTATGGTGAGTCTCAGTTTTGTTTCCTTGTATTTCATCTTTTTTGCTTTGACATACTTTTGACTTTCTTAGAATATTTCTCTTACTAGTATTTCTCTTGTGCACGCTATGCATGTACACACAATTCAATCTTTAGGTTAAAAAATGATGAGAAGTTGGAGGGATGGGTGGGTAAGTGGGACATTAAAGATAATTAGTGGTAAGAGATAGTTATGAAGAACAAGGGATGGATATAGTTGAAATGTTTTTCTTTAGATTAATGAAACAATGGGGGTTCTTTTTTACTGTCTATTCTTAAAACAAAAACAAAAAAGAATCATTTCTTATCCCTCAACCTCCCCCCATCTCACCCCCAACCACATCTGCGTATGTGGAGAGTGTCTGGAGAGCAAACGTTAACGCAAAAAAGAAACTTTTTTTTTAATTTTTCATGTAAAGTAAATTCGAATTACTATATCTATAATGAAGTACAATTATTACATGTTAAATTTTAACCTTCACAAAATTTCATACTATTTCATAAAAAAATATCTTAGACTGTTTTCTTAAAACAACCAAGTTGAACTATGTTTTTCAAAGACAAATACCGTCAGACCACTAACAAATTTTTTAGATTAGTCCTGTATGTCATTCAATTTTTACAAACCAATATTGAGATAACAAATTATGGAAACTGAGATATGAAATAGAATTTTGCTAACCATTGTCCTAAGGACAATGCATAAGAAGGAGAATAGAAAAATAGAAAGGTAACATTGTAATAATTCAAGAAATCATGCATTTTTTGATGCATAAGAAGGGCAAGCTCGGGGCCATGGTTATGAAGATTGATCTGGAAAAGGCTTATGATCGGATTAGTTGGGAGTTCTTGCGGTGGGTTCTTATGGATCTCGGCCTTCCTTCCACTCTTATCTCACTTATAATGTTTTGTATTTCTTCCACTGAAATGAATCTGCTCTGGAATGGGGAAATGACCTCGTACTTCAAGCCTTCAAGAGGATTGCGACAAGGTGACCCTCTTTCCTCATATTTATCCGTGCTCTGTTTGAATAAATTGTCAGTAATGATTGAAGCGGAAGTGATGAAGGGTGTGAGGAAACCGTTCCTTGCATCACGTGGGGGGGCCCCATTATCACATCTCATGTTTGCGGATGATCTAATTCTTATGGGTGAAGCTTCGGTAGAGTAGTGTCAAGCTACGATGAAGTGCCTCAATAATTTTTGTGATTCTTCGGGTGAGAAAATTAACCTGGCTAAGTCTCGCTTTATCACCTCTCCTAATGTTGCTAGGTCCATGGTGAATAATATATAGCCAAGCTCGGGTATTTCGCACTACATTGACTTGGGTATGTATTTGGGTGTCCCATTACACACTCAGAAGGTGAATACTAGAACCTATGACCATATCCTCCATAAGATAAAGATGAAGCTTGCATCCTGGAAAGCCAAGCACTTGTCACCCGCCGGTAGATCGAGCCACTTTAGTCCAATCGGTCACTAGCATGATTGCGACATATACTATGCAGACCTTGAAACTACCTTTGTCGGTGGCTAAGGAGATTGATGTTGGATTTAATATAATAAATCTATTTGTGGGCACATATGATTAATCAATGTGTATTGCTATCTTTCAGGATAACCCACTAAAGTGATCAATTAAGTTGGGTTAATGGGTATTTAAATATAATTATGGGGTTATATGTACAGATACCATGTTGTAATTGTGATTTATTGAGGGGCTAAATTACAAAAAGTACAACATCTATAAATAAGGGGTTATGGTCCCTAACCTAGGGTTAACATTCTCTAATTCTCTTCACCCCCATCTAGAAAGAGAAATTTCGGATTTAGAGAAACCCTAAGGTTAGAAGATCATCAAAAAACCCAAATCAAGATTTCTTCTATGGATTCAGGTATAAGCTTTCGCTCTTTTAGATTCTTGTTAATCTCTTCGAATTAATCATGGCTATATGGTTTTAGATCTCAAGTTTTGATTTAGATCTAACAAGTGGTATCAGAGCCACCTTGATTAATTCTTAGGGATTTAAGTTTTATTGGGTTTTTTGATCTTAAACCTCTGGTTAAAGATTCAGTTTTGTTTTTCGGATGAACAGTATTTTTTGTTCGGATGAACAGTAACGAAAATTTTTTCCAGGTGAACAGTAAAGTTTTTCCGGGTGAACAGTAACTGAAAAAACGCCGGTGAACAGTGACTTTTTGGAATTTTTGGATTTTTTCTTCGATTTTTCCTTCAATTTTTTGGGATCTGGAACAAGAAATCATCTTTTGCTTTTCCGATTCTGGATCTGGTTTTGAAAATAAAAATCGAGGAATTTTTTGGGTTTGGCGGCGGCGGTTTCAGTTTGAAACCCTAAGGGTTCATGGCGAAAATTAAGGAGGTGGTTACCTCAAACGAACTTCGCGTTCGTTCAATTTTAACCGAGCTTCGCGCTCAACGAACCTCGCGTTCGTTCTAAGGTGAACCTCGCGTTCAACTCAGGTGAGCGTCAAGCTCAATTTTAACGAACCTCGCGTTCGTTCTAAGGTGAACCTCGCGTTCAACTCAGGTGAGCGTCAAGCTCAATTTTAACGAACCTCGCGTTCGTTCTAAGGTGAACCTCGCGTTCAACTCAGGTGAGCGTCAAGCTCAATTTTTTAACGAACCTCGCGTTCGTTCTTCAGACGAACCTCGCGTTCGTACTTCAGACGAACCTCGCGTTCGTACTTCAGACGAACCTCGCGTTCGTACTTCAGACGAACCTCGCGTTCGTACTTCAGACGAACCTCGCGTTCGTACTTCAGACGAACCTCGCGTTCGTACTTCAGTCGAGCCTCGCGTTCGTACTTCAGACGAACCTCGCGTTCGTACTTCAGACGAACCTCGCGTTCGTGCTTCAGTCGAGCCTCGCGTTCGAACTTCAGACGAACCTCGCGTTCGTACTTCAGACGAACCTCGCGTTCGTACTTCAGTTGAACCTCGCGTTCATTTTTTTTAACGAACCTCGCGTTCGTACTTCAGTCGAACCTCGCGTTCTTTTATCAAACGAACCTCACGTTCGTTCATTTTCAGACGAACCTCGCGTTCGTGCTTAAGTGAGTCTCGTACTCAATACAGTCGAACCTCGCGTTCGAAGTCAAGCGAACTTCGTGTTCACTA
The DNA here is from genome assembly GCF_001876935.1 of Asparagus officinalis. Taxonomy (NCBI): domain Eukaryota; kingdom Viridiplantae; phylum Streptophyta; class Magnoliopsida; order Asparagales; family Asparagaceae; genus Asparagus; species Asparagus officinalis. The sequence continues at coordinate 14,458,139 of NC_033798.1, forward strand.
TGGTTAAGCCTCAGCTTTTCATGGGTCCACTTTGGTATACTTAATTTATTCAATTAAGTTATGGGCCCTAATTAAGCTGTGAGACCCCAATTAAGTTTTTGGAAATTCAGTTGATTTAAATTTTTTAATTTAAATCTAATTCGGTTTTTTAATCAATTATTTAATTCAAATATTATGACACTAAGGTATTAAGGTTGTCTCTCACTCCAATTGATTAATTGAAACAAGAAGTTGCCAAAGTAACCTCTCTTGTGTAGATTGTTCATGAGGAATGTGAGATGTTTGTGTGTATGCTTTCGTGTAAATATTTAATCGGCCCAAAGGAAGGTTAATATTTATTTAGACTGTATACACATCTGCGATGATAAGCGTGTGACAATTATAAGGTTTACATGTGAATAATGAATCGATCCAAAGATAGTTTCATTATTTGACATGAGTTATTGTCAATGTTTGATCATTGCAACAAGGTATCACTTACAAGTTAATATTACTGTCCAAAGACTTGATATTAATGTTGTGCCGGTATCTTGGATGGGGATTGTCATTATTTGAATTTTATTGATTATGGTTATTGATGTGAGCATCTTTTGTTTTATTTCAGCTAATGCATCTGCTGCAACAATTTCTGCTAACATCAACTCAATTCCCATGCTAAATGGGACAAACTTCAAGGTTTGGAAAGAGAACATATTAATTGTTCTTGGCTGCATGGATCTTGACTATGCATTAAGAACTGAACAACCCCAACCTCTCAATGCGGATAGCACTCCTGATGCAAAGAAGGAGCATGAGAAGTGGGAGCGTTCAAATCGCATGAGTCTTATGATCATTAAGCGCGGCGTTCCGGAAGCCTTCAGGGGCATAGAATCCGAAGGGATTACTAAGGCTAAAGATTTCCTTGCCGAAATTGAGAAGCGTTTTGCGAAAAACGATAAGGTAGAAACAAGCACGCTTTTAGCTCGCTTGATTTCAATGAAGTATAAGGGCAAAGGAAATATCAGGGAGTACATTATGGAAATGTCTCATATTGCTTCAAAGCTTAAGGCACTTAAACTCGATCTTTGTGACGAGTTATTAGTGCATCTGGTTTTGTTGTCTCTTCCTGCACAGTTTAACCAATTTAAGGTCAGTTATAACTGTCAAAAGGAGAAATGGACTCTAAATGAGCTCATTTCATACTGTGTGCAAGAAGAAGACAGGTTGAAGCAAGATAAGACAGAAAGTGCTCATTTGGCCTATGCCTCTAAGGATAAGGGCAAGAAAAGGAAGAATGATAAGGAAGCTGCTAAGGGTCCAGTTGAGAAGAAACAACATAAGGATAATCAGGGTTGTTTCTTCTGTAAGAAGCCTGGACATGTAAAGAAGGACTGTACAAAATATCACGCCTGGCGTGATAATAAGGGTACGTTCCTTGCTTTGGTCTGTTCTGAGGTTAATTTAGCTTCAGTACCTAGAAACACTTGGTGGTTAGACTCTGGTGCTACTACTCACATAAGTGTTTCTATGCAGTGTTGCCTGAGCTACCGAAAGCCAAGTGATGTTGAAAGACACATCTTTGTGGGCGACGATCAATCGGTAGATGTGGAAGCAATTGGGCACTTTAGGTTGTTGTTAGGAACTGGTTCTTATTTGGATTTGAAAGATACTTTTGTAGTACCGTCTTTTAGACGGAATTTGATTTCAGTTTCTGTATTGGACAAATCAGGTTATTCTTGTTCATTTGGAAACAGTCAATTCAGTTTATCTTTTAATTCAAATATTGTGGGAACTGGTTACTTAAGTACTTATGACAACCTATATTTGCTCGATACAATTGCTTCTTATAATGAATCCTTGCATGTGGAATCACGTGGTACTAAGCGTAAATTAAATAAGGAAAATTCGGCAACATTATGGCATAAGCGCTTGGGTCATATCTCAAAAGGTAGAGTTGAGCGTCTTGTGTCTGATGGCATTTTGGATTCCCTTGATTTTTTGGACTTCGACGTATGTGTTGAATGTATCAAGGGAAAACAGACCAAAGTGAAGAGATTAGGTGCCAACAGATCTTCGGATGTCTTAGAATTGATACATACGGATATTTGTGGGCCATTCCCTACGGAATCCTGGAATGGTCAACAATATTTTATATCATTCATAGACGATTACTCACGTTATGGGCACATATATCTTATTCATGAAAAATCTGAGTCTCTGGACATGTTTAAGGCCTATAAAGCTGAAGTTGCGAATCAACTCAACAGAAGAATTCAAACTGTTAGATCTGATCGTGGTGGTGAGTACTACGGTAGATATAATGGTTCAGGCGAACAACGTCCAGGACCATTTGCTAGATACCTAGAGGAATACGGTATCGTCCCACAGTACACCATGCCGGGTTCACCTAGCATGAATGGTGTAGCTGAAAGACGAAACATGACTCTTAAGGATATGGTAAGAAGTATGATTGCTCATTCTTCTTTACCAGAGTCACTCTGGGGAGAAGCACTTAAGACAGCAGCTTACATTCTGAATAGAGTACCAAGTAAAGCAGTTGCTAAAACACCTTATGAGCTTTGGACTGGTCGAAAGCCCAGTTTAAAGCATTTACATATTTGGGGATGTCCAGCTGAGGCAAGGCCTTATAGGCCAAATGAAAAGAAATTGGACTCCAAAACAGTTAGCAGCTACTTTATTGGATACTCTGAACGCTCTAGGGGCTTTAAGTTTTATGATCCCACTATAAGGAATATTTTTGAGACGGGAACAGCAACATTCTTTGAGGATGTTGAGTTTGGGGGGAGAAATAAGGTTAGAGACATTAGTTTTGAGGAGGAATTGGCTTCAGATCCAATCCATACAGTTACTTTTGACAATATTCAGGTTCCTATACCTGTTGTTGCTCAAGAAGTAAATCCGGAACCTCAAGATGATAATGTTGAACAACTCCCTGTTCCAGAAGAACAAACTCAACAACCTCAAGAACCAGTGCCATTAAGGAGATCCACGAGAGAAAGGAGAAATGCTATTCCGGATGATTATATTGTATTTCTCCAAGAACATGAGGAAAGTAGTGGAATGTTAGAAGATGATCCAATCAACTTCTCTCAGGCCATGAAAAGTTCTAACTCTCAACAGTGGATTGATGCCATGAATGAAGAGTACAAGTCTATGCAAGACAATAAGGTTTGGGAACTTGTCCCATTACCAGAAGGTGCAAAACCAATTGGTTGTAAATGGATTTTTAAAACCAAGCGGGATGCAAACGGTAATGTGGAGAGGTATAAGGCACGTCTTGTGGCTAAAGGCTATACTCAAAAGGAAGGCATTGATTATACAGAGACTTTCTCTCCGGTTTCATCGAAAGACTCTTTCAGAATAATCATGGCACTTGTTGCTCATTATGATCTTGAGTTACATCAGATGGATGTTAAGACTGCATTTCTCAATGGAGACATTGATGAGATGATTTATATGGTGCAACCAGAAAACTTTGTGTCAGGAGACCCAAAGAATATGGTTTGCAAATTAAGGAAATCCATCTATGGACTCAAGCAAGCTCCTCGTCAATGGTATCATAAGTTTCAACAAATAGTTATCTCGTTCGGTTTTGAGATGAACATTGTTGATGACTGTGTATATCACAAGTTCAGTGGGAGTAAGTATATTTTTCTGGTTCTGTATGTGGATGACATCTTGCTTGCCACTAATGATATAGGCATGTTGCACGAAACCAAGAGATTTCTATCAAAGAATTTTGAGATGAAAGATCTTGGGGACTCTTCTTTTATATTAGGGATCCAGATACATCGAGATCGCTCTCAGGGTATTCTTGGATTATCACAAAAGAGCTATATCGATAAGGTACTTAAAAGGTTTAGCATGCAAGATTGCAGACCAGGTGACACCCATGTTGCTAAAGGAGACAAGCTTAGTCTCAATCAGTGCCCTAAAGGTAACCTTGAAATTCAGGAAATGCAGAAGATTCCTTATGCTTCGGCTGTAGGAAGTCTAATGTATGCTCAAGTATGTACGCGTCCGGATATTGCGTACATTGTTGGGATGTTAGGCAGATACTTAAGCAACCCTGGTATGGATCATTGGATAGCAGTCAAAAGGGTTATGAGGTATCTTCAGAAAACAAAAGATTACATGCTCACATACAGAAAATCAGAGAAATTAGAGGTCATTGGGTATTCGGACTCTGATTTTGCTGGATGCCAAGATAGCAGGAAGTCTACATCAGGCTACATTTATATGTTAGCAGGAGGAGCTATATCATGGAAAAGTGTCAAACAAACACTAGTAGCTTCCTCCACTATGGCAGCAGAATTTGTAGCTTGCTATGAGGCATCCAATCAGGGAATATGGCTGCGAAATTTTGTCACGGGACTGCGCATTTTGGAAAATGTTGAAAGACCACTAAGGTTATATTGTGACAATAAATCTGCAGTAATGTATTCCAATAACAACAGGAGCTCAACTAAGTCAAAACATATTGACATTAAGTTCCTGGTTGTGAAAGAAATGGTACAGAGTGGACAGATATTCATAGAGCACATTAGGACAAACTCCATGATAGCTGATCCTCTTACTAAGGGATTGCCACCTAAGGTCTTTCATGAGCATACTGCTCATATGGGTGTGATATTATTTGAGGATATTATGTTTTAGTGGGAGTTTGTATTTGTGGTGCTTTATGTTTGGTTGTATTGTCTGATCAGAATAAAGTATTCAGTTAAGACACTCTGTTACATTATGTTTGGTTTTGACCTCACTAAGGAGGGCCAGTTGAAAATAGACATGTACTGATCACATTGCATGTAATTTTCATGCTGCACATCCATGATTGATCTATGTCGTTTGATTGTATTGGTATATGTGACCATTGATGGGTCGAGTCACGATAAATGTGACGAAGGCCGCTTTGATCCTATATTGATATAGTCAATGGACGAGATTGTTCGGAAATACCTTTTCAGTGATAGTAATTTTTGAGCTCATAAGGTTATACACAATTTAAGGAATCATATGGTGCCCAAGTGGGAGATTGTTTGATTTAATCTAATAAATCTATTTGTGGGCACATATGATTAATCAATGTGTATTGCTATCTTTCAGGATAACCCACTAAAGTGATCAATTAAGTTGGGTTAATGGGTATTTAAATATAATCATGGGGTTATATGTGCAGATACCAGGTTGTAATTGTGATTTATTGAGGGGCTAAATTACAAAAGTACAACATCTATAAATAAGGGGTTATGGTCCTTAACCTAGGGTTAACATTCTCTAATTCTTTTCACCCCCATCTAGAAAGAGAAATTTCGGATTTAGAGGAACCCTATGGTTAGAAGAACATCAAAAAACCCAAATCAAGATTTCTTCTATGGATTTAGGTATAAGCTTCCGCTTTTTTAGATTCTTGTTAATCTCTTCGAATTAATCATGGCTATATGGTTTTAGATCTCAAGTTTTGATTTAGATCTAACAATTGATTCTTTGAACATAGATTTTTTATGGGGTTCTACAAATGAGAGGAAGAAAGTGGCGTTGGTGAAATGAGACAGTGTTTGTAAACCAAAGAAAGATGGTGGGCTGAGTATTCGTCAAACACATTCCATGAATATGGCTCTTCTCTCCAAGCTTGGATGGCAGTTGGAATAGGGTGATGAGAGTCTCTGGGCACACGTTCTTCGATCGAAGTATTTGAAAAGGAGCTCATTCCTCTCAACTGTCGTTAAGCCTGCTTCTTCCCATACATGGCGCAGCATTGCTGCAAGCAAACCTCTAGTTCGTATGGGTTGCTCTCGGGTCATTGGAAATGGTAAGGCCACACGGTTCTGGTCAGACTCCTGGTTAGGGAATAAACCATTGGTGGAAGTCTTGGGCGAGGAGAATTCACGCGATCGAGAGGAGCTAACAGTCCACGACTTCCTTCAGCATAAGCATGATTTTGACAGCCTCATTCAAGCTCTACCCAATAGTCTTCAAAATGAACTAAGACAGCTCATGCTTAACATGAGTCATGAAGATAAAATTGTGGGTTGGGGGAGGGGTACTCTGACCGGTGTTTTTACCGTGGGTTCTGCCTACAGATTATTGCTTGAGAAATCTCGTTTGGAGGGGCAATGGAACCTGGTTTGGAAGCCAAACTTACCACCTCGGATCAAACACTTCATGTGGCTTGTGATGCACAACAAGGTGCTTACAAGGGAGACATGCTTTCAAAGGAATATTACTTCTTCAGCAACTTGTCTGCATTGTGGTTTTGCTACAGAAAACATCATGCTTCTGTTACGGGACTGTAATTCCTCTCTTTCCATCTGGTCCTACTGGTTGAATGGAAGGAGATTGGAGCAGTTTACCGCTCTTGACTTGAAGGATTGGTTGTGGTTAAACCTCTCCAACTCAAACTTTCTTGTCGGCAACAACACCCCTTGGAATGAGTTATTTTGTTTTGTGTGTTGGTATATATGGAAGTGGCGAAATGGTTCTATTTTTGCACCTGATTTAGTTTGGCCGTCTAATGCTTTTGGTATTATCATGTCTAGTGTTTTGGAGTATAGGTGTCTACGTGGGGTGCCAAGTGTGGCTCTACCAAAGGAACTCATGATGGTAGCATGGAGGGCGCCACCTAGAGGGTTTGTCAAGATTAATGTAGACGCGGCAACACGAGGGACTCCAGGAGAGCTAGCCTTGTGTGGTCTTGCCCGTAATGAGGAAGGATATTGGTGCTTTGGCTTCATACAACGGTTGGGATATGGCCATATTACCAAAGCCGAATTGTTTGCTATTTATCATGGCTTGGAGTTGGCATGGGCGAGAGGCTTGCGGAATGTTATCATTGAATCAGACTCCTTATTAGCTGTTAACAATGTGAATGAGGCTACCAATCCTATTGATCTTCTACATCAAGTGGTTCGGGCATGCAAAGAACTACTGCAACGTAGCTGGAATTATTTTGTAGTGCACACTTACCGTGAAGCCAATATGTGTGTAGACTATTTAGCAGCATGTGCTTATAATGGGGGTTTCGAAGTTGCCCAGTTGGATCACCCACCAGGCGAACTTCGGAAACTGTTACAGGAAGACCTCATTGGTGTTGCTAGACCTAGGGTTATTTTTGTATGATCTTAGCGGTCCATGACCGCTCAAACGTACCAAAAAAAAATAGAAAGGTAAGGATGTGCGGGACCCTGTGTTGCACACTAGTGCTCTTGCTCTTCTCCTTCACTCTCTCGCTCTCTCCCCTTCACTTTTCCTTTCAGCAATGGTTTGCAAAACTCTATGAAACAATTGATGGTTTATCTGCCTTTTTTGTAATACGAGGAGATATTCATAATAGGCTATAAAAGAACGCACAAGTTAGAAGAATGTAGCTCCTTGTATTTGATACCCTTACCTTGGTCCTTGGCTAGAGAAGGACATCATATTGAGTTTAGAAACTCTCTCTCACCAAAGTTCAAAAGACAACAATTAAATTCAAACGGGCAAAAGAATGTTAACCTTCAACCACAGAAACCAAAGATATGCGGCATCTTATCATTTCTCACAAGCGTATTAGGCAGAGAATGTCAACAATAATCCTAGCTAGAAATCTCAACGCTTTATTCCTTTGAAGCTCAGCTCTTAATTTCTCCAAGAGCCACTCCTTATTATAGTTTGTTCGAAAAGAAATGCCTAAATAAACGTGTATTAATCTCTTATAAGCAATCAAATCAAAATTTAAGTGCCTTGCCAAAAAGTAGTTCATAATCTAATATTTTAGCAAACCCATAAACAGATTACAGGTCAGAAAGATACTGCATTATAGGAAAAGTGGACGTGATCTCTTAGATATGGGTGTACAGAGAAAAAGTATAACCCATCCTTATCTCTTATTGGAGATTAGATTCAATAATCTCTCTGCCCCCCAACAAAATGAAATCTATATAAATCCTAGGATTGGTCTCAATGTAACAAAGCAAAGTAAGAAATATTAGCTCAAGTTTAGTATATATTAATGGAGATTGTGTGCATTGAGTCACCTAGCTTTCACTCTCCCTCAAGGGCTTCTGTCTTCAATCTGCATGTTTTCTTCAGTGTAGAACAGGAGCCCTTCCGAGGAGAGCGAAGGGGAGATGCCATCTCGCTAATATTTTCCGCGATCGTGATTTTTATAACTTTGGGAAATTGCAGGACAAACTTTGACATGAAGTTCCTTTTTTAAGAGTAAGATGGAGTTTGGACTCTCTATTTTCATTAGTTAAATGATACTATACCTGATTGATTGCATTATATACTCTTCTTCTTTCTTTTCCAACTACATATGCGTTTACTATAGTATCTCACCTTTAGACCATCCTATCATCCGAGGTTGATATTTTGAGGTCAAATCCCCTTACGTCCATGAACTGAGATGAAAGTTGCTAATAAACCAACTGATGGGTAAACAGGTTATATAGATAAAAGGGTAATTTACCATTTAATACTCATCCAGAAAGCGTGCAACATCATGCACCAGACCACCTCATTCCTTCAAAAAGCATGCAGCACTTATACACCAATTCTCAAAGAGAGAGTTCCATAGTACTATCAACTTCACGCCCACAACAATTCCCTATAGCTCAACACATGCAGAAACACTTTGGGCTGATAGTCAAAATATTTAGAAACCTTTTGCTAAAGATGCAATGAAAACATATGCGCCGAGCAAATTAGCCGAATCACGGATGGATCCTGTGATGTTGCATCATTCAGAAATTATGATATGAGTTGAGCAACATATAGAAGGAAAATATCATTAAGCTCAATTAAGACCATCTTCACAACTGAACAGACAGCCACAGTTATGCCACAACCCTGGCGTAGAAACATGGGTAAAGGTGGTTCTTGATACATAACTAGGAAAAAGAACTCGTAGGAAAAAGAAAACAAAAGTCCTTGTTTTTTTTTTATTAAAGTGAGCCTCTGGTGCCTATTTATCTTCCCGACAGAGTACTGAAGGGAGAAGGATTGCTTTTTACCAGCGATATTTCTTCTGTGCACAGCGAGTCTAGAATTCACTGCTCCGGTTCTGGCTTCTCGAACAGCTGCTTCTTCAACCAATCAAATGGCTGCAAATAATATTGAGAATTTAAAATTAGAAATAGATGTGGAAACATCTAAGGTATGGCATTGGGTAAGCAAAGAAAAACCGCACGAGGGGAGCGCAAGAAGAAAGTGTAAGAGTGATTAAACCATACTGATTTCTCAGTGAAGCCTCCATCAGCAAACTGGTAGACGATAAAATATTAAGAGTGATTAAACCATACTGATTTCTCAGTGAAGCCTCCATCAGCAAACTGGTAGACGATAAAATATTTAACTAATTGATCAAATATGATTTATTAAGATTGTCCAGACATAACATTACATATTTGCTTGTATTCCTTCTTCTCCTTTATCTTCACTGTTTCTAAAAAATACACATCTGACTTTGATGATCTGTCCACCTAGTACTATCAAAACATAGTAACTTAAATTCCATAAACTTCTAATATCCCTGACAAGACCCCATTAAGAGATAGAAAAGGGTGAAATTTCAAAAGTTACATCCAAAACAATCTTAATCTCTTTTGAGCAGAGCATTATCACTCCATGCTCATTGGTTTGACGAGTGTGGAGAACCCAAAACAAATCACAGTATCTACCAAGACTAGCATAGGAAACTAACAGGATAGAGAAAATATATGCCTACGAAAACGAGACTACTGAAGTATAATTTTTAAAACATTTGCAACTTTAGATGAGACTAATATAAAAGCAGATAAACAACAAAACCTTATATCAAAGGAATTTACGTGACCCTAAAACTATTTGGATAAAAGCTCTACCTGACAAGAAAAACAACAAAAGAATAACAAATTCATTTTCCAAATCTTGTCAGGCGACTACAAGAATCCTACTTTTCCATTCGATTAATGTTAGGTCATCTCTCTATTTTAAAAAAAAATCGACTTCTTTTTCCAAATCTTCTCCGGACATGTTGTTTCTTAGTTAAGAATATTCTGATTCCTACAGCATGCTTGGTTAGATGGCCACCTTTTAAATCTTCCTTCCAATTTCAAGGGCATGTTACAATTACATACAATTCTCCATTATAACAATATGCTTTGATTGAGTGAACAATATTAGCCTAAATCTTTCTGTTATATGAATTATTAGTCCTAACCATTGAAATGGTTACTTCACGGCACTTATCGGTCATTAATAAGAACTGAATCCTCATTTTCCCTTAAGCTTTGTCAAAGTAACATTGTATATTATATGTTTTCATCCTCCTAGTTCCAAACCTTTAACTTCTGATGCTTCTCTCCGCCTACTCTCGAAATTATTTCCTTTCCTTGTTTACTGTTTCTTACGCTTCTTCCCACCTATTCGCTGAGATTATCTACTCCCCTTGCTTATTGCACATACATGGAATCCTACTGCATCACATGTCTGTAATTACATGATCTAAAAAAATGCCCCGTGCGAGAATCTCCTAGGAGATCAACAATCCTAGTACTCGTATGCTCCAAGCCCTTCATTAAGCAAATTTCACCAAGTCCTCGCCTCAATAAAAGTGACCATAATTCTCGGGTTGATTGGGGGCATTAAAGCAAACACCTCTCTAGAATACACTTAAATAGTTGATTGGGGCTATAAAAAAAAACCACCACACACACACACACACACACACAGAGAGAGAGAGAGAGAGAATTTAGTGTCTAGCATCTGCAGCGTACAACACTCCACTAGACAATTAAAGATGCAATCTGCAATGGCAACTCCATACTATTGTTTGGGTTGGAGTGCAATTCCATATGACACTTTGTTCCATGCTACTTAGCTCCATGTGACGCATAAGTGGTGTTTGCTCGGCACCATTTGTACTGCTAGGAATTAGGATTTCCCAAGAAAAGTAAAATAATTCTTCTAAAGAATTATTATATATCAAACATTTTCTATCATGTACCTGATTACATGTATTCACTTCGGCATCTGAAGAAACTAGACCAACTACTAGACACCGGTTTCTTCTATATCAAGTTGCAAAATTTATATTCTCTATTCTCAATTTTCCTAGAGGTTTCATTCTTCGTTTTAGTTTTTTGCAAATAAAATCATGCTAATATTTCTTCTGCATACCTATTGGTCCCACATTCTTTTTGTAGTGATCAAACATTTCAAGTAGCAACTAGCAAACTGACTGTATTGTCATGTACAAGCTTCTTAACTTTTTCCTCTCTTATAATCCCCCAACCTAATCTGTGTGACGCTAAATTCATCATTGACGACCTAAAACATCCTTGCCCATTTATCATTGCACTAGGGACAAACTGTTGGAAATTGCAAAGCATAACCAGGACTCTGTGATAACTTTTGCCATTTAAAAAATTTAAGAAGGAAGGATTAAGGAAAAACCAAGTAATCAGAAAGAATATATCAATCCATGTGCATTTTTATGCTTGGTAAGAGAAAGAGTAGTCATCCCCTTCTTATTAATAGAATGGCTATTTGTAACATGAAAGAGGGAGGTTGACATTAAGACCTTCGTTTTGAGAGGCAAAATTGTCTCAACCGGTCTAAACGAGTTGCTTACCCTTCTGAAGTTGTTTTGAGATGGACTAACTATTTTATCCATATCCAGTTCTTTCTTTCATTGTGGTTAGTCCTTTGTCTAAAATGAACGCAAAAGGAAACTGGTGAAGGATCAGCACCAAATTTCACACCAATAAGGAGAAAAATCAAACTGCAAGTGTAAGTATTGCTGAACTATTCTAAACATGGAGTAACTTGAATCCGACAACAATTCCTTAAAACATACAGGGAGTGCTAAAAAGAGAACTGGAACCATTCTAAACCTGGAGTAACTTTAACCCGACAACAATTCCTTAAAACATACAGGAAGTGCTAAAAAAAGAACTGGATCAAAGAGTTCTTATAGTCGTATTAGAGTATTAATTTTGATTTGATATATACCCTAAACAACGAGCTAAGGAAAAGGCATACATAGTGTTGGAACAAACGATTGGTATTTACCAAAATTCTCTTAGTCTAACACTCGATTCTTTCATTAGTTTGCCTACCTCTTGCGCAACTCCAATTTACTTTCATCAGAATCAACATGAGCTTGGAAATTAAACTACATATTCCGCTGAAAAAAAAAATACCCAAAAAAACTTAGCATATTTGACTCTACTTTCAATTTTGGATATTAAATATTTACTTGTGATCCTTGCATTCTTATACTTTCCATTCATAGGATTGCTTTGCAATATGCATATCCCAATATGTGACAGAGAAAGGGGGAGAGAGATTATTTGGTCCCTAAAGTCAGGTTTTCTGGTTTGGCTTCTAAAATTGAACAGTTTGGTCCATTTGTTCTTAAAAAAATGCATTTTTAGTTTATGATGAGCATCATGGCTAAACTATCTTAACATGATTAAAACATCTAGGTCATTGCACTTGCATATTTAAGTAAGCTTTACATTTTCGATAAATGTCGCCATAGATACCTTTACTTATATCCCGTGACCAATAAAAACAAGCCTTTTTGTATTTTATGTCATCCGTGAAGCTTAATAATCCTGTAAAAAAAAACCCAGTACCATGCCTCAATAAAGTAGAAAACTAGTGATATGGAAATAGGAGTTCACTTAGTGTTGGTTTAAGTCGCTCTGGCACACTAAGACATTATGAAACATGAAAACTTTCAATGGTTGTCTACACAATAAACTGAGAATATATCCAGAAACTAGATGTGGGTTATGTCAGGGTTGTCCAATCTTAGCCCTGAATTTGGTTTCAGGGATCCAAAGTACCCATTTCATTAGAAAAGAAACAGGAAGTAGGAGAAAATGACAACTGAAGAAGCCATTTAGTGGCAGAACCCTCTATTTCACTATTTCAAATTTTCTACTCCATTCCAACAACCCGACTAGTTTAACTTTGATTGAGTTAAAAGCATAAGCTTGAAAATTACTTTGATCCTCTACACAGACAACCCTATAATTTTCTCCAAGGCTTCAGTTACTTCAGCCAGTGATTGACAATTTCCTGAAAATTACATCTTTGAAACCATGACACTTCAATTCATGGTTTCAAATGAAACTACCAATGTAATTTGAAACAGGAATCAAACTTCGATCCGAATCCGTGCAATCATCAACGAATATTCGAAACCATGAATTGGGTGTTTGCAACGAAATTCAATGACACTTCAAGTTACCGTAACAAATGCTTTAAATAAATTTAACTACGGAACTATTATTCCTCACATCAGTACGCTTCCATGCGTAGATTCCATTCAGATACCCCCCCCCCCCCCCCCCAAATAGAGCAAGATCAATACAAAATTGAATTGAACAAATTGAACTGAAACCTAACAAAAATCTATACCACCACCAGAGAGAGATATTACCTGGACGAGCCAAGAGCGGCGGTGGAAGCGGCGACGCCCCAACCGCGGCGCGGCGACGTCGGTTGACTGTAGGCGAGCCTTGGGCTGAGGGACTTGAAAAGGCCTCCGGCTGCAGTAGATCCCATCGCCATTTTTCTTCGTCCTTTTGGAAAACCCTAGATTTTTGTGGTTTTTTGGGAACTTTTTTCTTTTGGAGGGTTTTTAAGTTGTTTCTGGAATGGAGAGAGAGGAAAAGGGAAGGACTCTTGAGAAATAAAATAGGAATTTTTTTATACATATTAGTCCTCCCGCTTCTAGATATCTTGGGTCTTCCAAATTTCTAAATGTTCTGAATTAGTCCCTCAAAATCTTCATATTTGAAATTACTCTAAGAATTGTTTAAGTATTTAGGAATCACCACCCCTAATCTCTTCCACCAAATGTTAGCTCGAAGGACTAATTTCAGAACGTTTAAAAGATTTAGGAGACTAATTTAAGCATATGAAGATTTGGAGAGTAAGTTCAAAACATTTATAACATTTGAGTGATTGATTTGAAAATATCAGGACTAAATTTAAAATGTAAAATTCGAGAGCTAGTATCGAGAAACCCAATTAGAATTCAAGACGGGTGCACATGGGCAT
>NC_033798.1:14472182-14486244 GCF_001876935.1 Asparagus officinalis
GGGGTAACAAAGAGAATAGCAAGTAAATAAGTTGAAATTTTGTGAGCTTTTGCACCTCTTCGAATAGGGGTGTTATGGGAAGGGAATTGATCAAAAATGATTGTTTACAAAGCGACAGTTTAATCCTTTCAATATTAAATCCAAATGCTGAGATAGAGTTTGATGTCTTCTCCCTTTGTTAAAGTTCCTAAAATGGGGTAAAATTAAGTCCTCTTTCATTCACCTTAGTAAGGGTCAATTTGGTATCCTTAGATCTTATATTAAGTTGCTTATAAAAAAAGCTTATATAAGTTATTAAAAAAAGTTGTGTGATAATCATACAACAAAGGTTGCTTTGAAAAGTAGTTAAAATGGTGATGATGTTGTGCTTAAAGATCGTTATAAGTGAAAATGGCCAAAATAGAGAGGATGTTAGTTTCATGTTTATTGATAGTAATAAAAACATTATCAAAAGCTAAAGGATATATATATTGTAAGTGGGTTTGGCCTCATGGGCCAAATTGTTATCCGACCCATCAAAGGACTCAAGCCGTTTTGTTGAGAATATCCCACGTTCTGGGATTTCTTCAGTTGAAGAGAACGAGTCTTATGGAGAGTCGGTTTGAGAGAGATAATGGGCAGATTTTGGGGACGCAGGTGGAGAGGAAACGCCCATAAATAGGGATGAGTTCTTCTCATCTGATAACAACAATCTCCATCGGAGTCCCAAAAATCAATCGTATCCTCCCCCTTCATTGGTATCAGAGCTACTACGATCTCCAAATCGCCTCCTCACCAGATCCCTACGCCCGCTGATCTGCTCCTGCCAACGGCTGACCCATACACAACAGCCCGAAGCTCCGTCGAACCGCCGTCCTCCGTTCTCTGAAATCGCCAACTCGCCTGCTCTTCCAACAGAATTTCTGTTGTCGTTAAGGCTCCGCTTTCGACCGACTTCAAGGGTCCGCCTTCAAGCTCGACGACCATCAACAGTGCCTCTCTCGTTCGCTGGTTGATTCTATTTTTCCCTCCTCACTGTAAGCCCTAAAAATCTCAATCTCGTTGGCCCTTTCCCCTCTCCCTGTTTGTTTTTTTAATTTTTTTTTGAAGAACATAAGAAAGGATATTGAACGAAAAGGGATAACTCAATTAGTTGATTGTCCCATTGATTTGTGGATTTTGTAAAGATTTAATTTTTAAAAAAAAAATTGGGGGTCTGTTTGAATACGGGCAAAAGGGGTCTGTAGTTGAACAGTTAAAAACAACGTTTTTTTTATTTATCTCTGTTTTAACCTTGATAATACTTATCATTTTTTTTGCTAGTAGGCGTTTTAGTACCAATTAATTAAGTTAAGTTTTTTTTTAAGTTAGTTTTTTTTAAGCATCAATTACTATTATTTTTTTGTATTACTGTTATTGACATTTTTTTAGTTGTTTAAGCATCAATTAGTTTTATTATTACAGTAACACTTAAAAAAAATCTTATTTATAGTTGTCTTAGTATCATTTATTAAGTTAGTTAGTTTTTTTTAAAACCTAAATCAATTCTGTTTGAAATATCATACAGCTTAATTATCGTCATGGCTAGTAAATTAATTGCATCTGAACTGGCGAAGATAGAACGCCTTAATGGTTCCAACTATGATATGTGGCATAGGAAGATTAAGTACGGACTTATCCATGACAATCTAGATAGTGTCTAAGATGTTTCTGCACCAACTCTTGGTGATGATCCTACTGACGCTCAGAAAAGAGAGCTTGATCAGTGGCAACTTAAGGACAATAAGGCTAAAAGCCTGATGTTAATGTTCATGGAGGATAGTTTAATCAAAAATTTTGAAAACTATAATACGGCTAAGGAAATGTGGCTTGCAGTTAAAGAGAAGTATGACACTACCTCTGAGGTGAACATACAGCTCTTGATGCATAGATTTAATTTAAGCCGTATGCAAGAAGGTGAAGATGTTACCGAACATGTGAACAAGATGATTGTCATGGCTAAGGACCTAGCTTCAGCAGGATCTGAAATTCCTGAGAAATTACAAGTGGCAACTATTTTGAATAGCTTGCCACCTTCACTAGATATGGCTGTAATGGAACCATTAAACGTGTTATTAACTTGCCAGCCTAGTTAGCAATGGAACAGGATTTACTAGCTAGGAGAAAAGGTTCAGATGTAAACATTGTGCAACAAGAAGAAGCAAATGCAGCTCACTATCGCAAGGCACAAGGAACTCATCAGTTTGGACCTGTCAAGCCTTCCTTCAAAGGACCTAGCCAGCAACGTGCTCGCGGTAAGAAAGGACCTCCTGAATCATGTTATATCTGTAGGAAGTTCGGCCACTTCAAAGCCAACTGTCCACAGGCGAAGAATAAGGGCGGTCCCAAACGCCCGGAACAAGGAGGATCCGGTAAGCGGGAGTTCATCGGCGTCATTGAGTGCAATGCTGCAACTACTGACGCTGGTGGCTGGTGGATTGATTCGGGAGCTACCCGACATATTGCAAAGACGAAGGAAGGGATATGCGACTTCAAGGAGCTGAAGAAGGGAGATCAAAGGATTTACATGGGGAACAATACCTACCTAGATGTTGAAGGTATTGGTTCGTACAGATTGGATCTTGGGGACAGCATCATGGTTCTCAAGGAAGTGTTTTATGCGCCTGGCATAAGACGTAATCTGATCTCCGTCCCAGCTCTTCTGAAGAAAGGCCTTGAAGTTAGGTTTTACAACAATAGGGTTTCTATTGGGAAAGACAAGAAGGTGTTTGCTATGGGCAAGTTTGTACCCGAACATGATTTGTTCTGTCTTTCTGTTGTAAAACCTGAAATTTGCAATAAGAATTCTGATTTGCTTTATTCCTCGTGTCTTTTATCTGATTTTGATCTATGGCATATGAGACTAGGACACCCTGGTAATAGAAAGATAGATCAGATAATTAAAATGGATTTGTTACCAAATCTGACAGGTGTAAGGACATTACCCTGTGAACACTGCTTAACAGGGAAAATGACTAGAAAGTCATTTTCTGAAATCAGAGGGCAAGTAAACTTTTAGTGTTAGTTCATTCTGACATTTGTGGTCCGTTAAGCGTAAAGACACGTGGTAATAAAGAATATTTTATAACTTTCATAGATGATTATTCCAAGTATACTTTTGTGTATCTTTTAAACAGAAAATCAGAAGCATTTGAATGTTTTAAAAGATACAAGACAGAAGTAGAAAGGAAACTTGGAAGATATATTAAGGTGTTAAGAACTGATAGAGGTGGAGAATTCAATTCAAAGGAATTTGAAAACTATTGTATTCATTATGGCATTAAGAGACATACTACTATGCCTTACACGCCACAACAAAATGGTGTGGCTGAAAGAAAAAATAGAACATTGATGAATGCAGTGAGAGGTATGCTGTCACATTCTGGTCTCTCCAAGGATTTTTGGGGAGAAGCAGTATTGACTGCGAATTATATTTTGAATAGGATTCCCACAAAATCAGTCGAGTCAACACCGTATGAGATTTGGAATGGACACAAACCTGAATTAAGTCACTTAAGAAAATGGGGTTGTGTTGCACATGTTCTCATTCCATATCAAGTTAGAGATAAGCTGGATCTCAAAACCTTAAAGTGTAGATTTATAGGCTATTCTGAAAAGTCTAAAGGATATAGGTTCTTCCATGAAGAGAAAGGGGTCATTGAAAGTAGAGATGCTACTTTTCTAGAAAATCTAGAGGAAAAGGAACAAGTTCAAGAGGCAGTACAACCTCTGTTAGACTTAGATAATGTTCCCAACAATGACCTGGACATAGTGGATGAAGTAAATCATCCAATAATGGAAGATGAGCCCTTAAATGAGAATATGCCTATGGTAAATCAACCAGCAGAACCTGTCCAACCTGTCAACCTTAGTGGTAATAAAAGACCCAGAACAACACCTGTATGGATGGATGATTATTATCTGTATTCATGCGAACCATCCTGTTTCTCGGTAGACATTAACATAGATGAACAAGCTGATCCCTTGAATTATGTGGATGCTATGAACACACATGAATCGGAACAATGGCTGGAAGCCATGAAAAGGGATCTTGACTCAATAGAGAGAAACAATGTATGGGAGCTATGTGTCTTACCAGAAGATAGGAAGTCCATAGGATGTAAATGGGTGTTAAAGAAGAAATATCGGGTTGATGGGTCTATTGATACATTTAAAGCCCGATTAGTTGCTAAAGGTTTTACTCAGAAGGCAGGTATAGATTATCAGGAGACTTACTCTCCGGTGGCTAAGTTTGCTTCTATAAGAATTATCTTAGCAATTGTTGCACATCTTGACTTGGAACTTTTCCAAATGGATGTCAAGACTGCATTCCTCAACGGAGAGTTGAAGGAAGTAATATATATGAATCAACCTGAGGGATTCCAGGTTGAAGGACAAGAAAACAAAGTATATAAATTAAAGAAATCTTTATATGGTTTAAAACAATCATCTAGACAGTGGTATCTCAAATTTCACAATACTGTTATCCAACTTGGTTTTGTTGCAAATAAATTGGATAACTGTGTATATGTCTTGAAGAGTGGTAGCAGTTTTACAATATTATCCTTGTATGTGGATGATATTTTGCTGGCTGGAAATGACATAGAAGTGCTGAACAGAATCAAGTCAGCACTTAGTAGTGAATTTGAGATGAAGGACATGGGAGATGCATCCTATGTTCTTGGTATACAGATCCTTAGGGATAGAAAGTCTAGAATGCTAAGTTTAAACCAAGAAAGGTATTTGCATACAATACTTAGAAGGTTTGGGATGGGGAATTGTAACCCTGCGCCAACACCTTTGGTTATGAGAAAGCGGTTGTGTAAAGAACAATGTCCTGGAGAAGGGCAGAAACCGCTTAGTGTCCCGTATGCACAAGCTGTTGGAAGCTTGATGTATGCAATGTTGTGTACTAGACCAGACCTGGCATATCCGGTGAGTTTGGTTAGTAGATATCAAAGTAATCCTGGTCCAGCACATTGGGAGGCTGTTAAGAGGATTTTGAAGTACCTGAAAGGTACTGTGCACCATAAATTAGTTTATCAAGCAGACTCGTTTGAGGTTCTTGGTTACTCTGATGCTGATTTCGGAGGTGACAAAGATGACGGGAAGTCCACTTCTGGACATTTGTTCATTTTTGGTGGTGCAGTTGTTTCTTGGGGTAGTAAGAAACAAGGATGTGTGGCAAGATACACACAAGAAGCTGAATACATAGCCTGTAGTATGGCCACTACTCATGCAGTCTGGATGTGTGGCAAGATACACACAAGAAGCTGAATACATAGCCTGTAGTATGGCCACTACTCATGCAGTCTGGATAAGACGGTTCCTAAAGGACTTGGATCACTACTCATGCAGTCTGGATAAGACGGTTCCTAAAGGACTTGGATATCAATTTGGTGGATGGACCAATTAAGATATATTGTGATAATCAAGCAGCCATCAGCTTGATCAACAGTGGTGCAAATAGTTCTAAAGGAAAACATATTGAGATACAATATCATTATATTCGTGATATTGTGGAAAAGGAAGAAGTATGTGTGACTTATATTCCTACTAGTGACATGATTGTTGATCCCTTGACGAAGGGTATCCCAGCAGGTACATTCATCAAACATGTTAGTTTGATGGGACTTAGAAATGTCTAAGTCAAGGTAACTTTCATGTAAAATGAAAGAAGACGATCATGGATAATGGTTGTACTCGGCTTATTCACGTAGAGTGAAAATATGCATATATCTCACGGATAGTGGGAGTATGAAATTACATCTTGAGTCACATCTCACGGATAGTGGGAGTGTGTGCTTGGAAAGTATTTGGCCATTTCGGCCAAGTGGGAGATGTAAGTGGGTTTGGCCTTATGGGCCAAATTGTTATCCGACCCATCAAAGGACTCAACCCGTTTTGTTGAGAATATCCCACGTTCTGGGATTTCTTCAGTTGAAGAGAACGAGTCTTATGGAGAGTCGGTTTGAGAGAGATAATGGGCAGATTTTGGGGACGCAGGTGGAGAGGAAACGCCCATAAATAGGGATGAGTTCTTCTCATTTGATAACAACAATCTCCATCGGAGTCCCAAAAATCAATCGTATCCTCCCCCCTTCATATATATGGTGTATAATTATAAAAAACAGAGCTGCTTTTATATAACTTAGTCTGAAATCAAACCTAAGACCGTGGTAGCCATATTAGAACCTCTCAACTATGAACTATCTCGGTCACCTGCGGTATTTCAATAGGATCCCCAAGTTGCTTTTAAAAGCGCCCTTTAAAAGCATGGTCAATTTTAAATCAAACATGCAAAAAAAACAAGGTTTTATCAAACATCACCATTGACTTTTTCTTTAAAAAAATAAGCAGAAACACCAAATTTTAAAAATAAGCAAATACCCAAGCACTAAATTCCCGAACAAGGTTATGTTTTCCCTTTATCATCCTTCTACTTCACTTGCACCCTCTCCGTTTAAACTTCTCTTCGATTGGTGAATTCCGGAACATAGTGTAATAGTGACAACTGGTTAAGAAGATACTAAAAATGCTTAGTTGCACTTTGGTACCCAAAAGTTGATCATTTTGAACTTTGATACTGAGTGCATGTTTGGTTATGATGAATAGCAAGGGACACCCTTAGAAGGGTTGGCACTGTTAAAACCCGTCAGAATTTTTTTTAAAAAAATACCAAAAATGGATTCCTAAAATCATGTTTGTTTGTTTAAAAAAAACAACTTTTTTTCTTAAAAAAAACAACTTTTGTTGTCTGGTTTATTCAGCTTCAAACAGCTTCTGTGTCAACTCTGATGTGGTGAGTTTACGTTTTTTTGTTTTTTTGGGGCTTTGGTCGATGGTTTTAAGTATAGAGTAGTTTTGGGTAGGTGACGACGTGGTCCGCTCCTTACCCTCCTCCTCTCTACTTAGAATCTTGTCATGCCCCTTTTGAGTCTTTCCCCTGTTGAATTTAAATCTAATTAAATCTATTTATGGGCACATATGATTAATCAATGTGTATTACTATCTTTAAGGATAACCCACTTAAAGTGATCAATCAATTTGGGTTAATAGGTATTTAAATAAATCATGGGGGTTATATGTGCAGATACCAGGTTGTAATTGTAATTTGATGAGGGGCCAAATTACAAATGTACAACACCTATATATAAGGGGTTATAGTCCCTAATCTAGGGTTAACCACTCTCATTCTCTTATCCCCATCTAAAGAGATCCATAAGAGAGAAACCCTAAGGTTAGAAGATCATCAAAACCCTAATCAAGTTTTCTTCAATGGATTTAGGTATATGCTTCCACACCTTTTGATTCTTGTTAATCTCTTTGAATTAATCATGGCTATATGGTTTTAGATCTCAAGTTCTTATTAGATCTAACAAGTGGTATCAGAGCCACCATTGATTTGTTCTAAGAGATTAAGATTAAAATTAGGGTTCTTTGATCTTAATTTGTGTTTGATTCGGATCCGTTCACGGATGAACAGTAAAGTTTCTTATTTTCGGATGAACAGTAACCGTTTTATTTTCGGTGAACAGTATTTTTTATTTTCGGGTAAACAGTAAAAAAATTCGGATGAACAGTAAAGATTTTTATTTTCGGATGAATAGTAAAATTCTCATGTTGTTTGGTTTTTCTTTCAATTTTTGGATCTGTAGCATTTATGAACTCTAAAGTTCATTCCTTTTGTCTTTGATTCAATTTTTGAGGTTTGGATCTAAATGATTTGAGTTCAAAAAAAAAAAACTCCTCGTCGGAGTTGATTCAGCGGCGGCGGTTTTAGATTAAACCCTCAAGGGGTTCGTGCGCGTGAAAACGTGCGGAAATTAAGGAGGTGGTTACCTCAATTTAAGGAGGTGGTTACCTCAAATTAAGGAGGTGGTTACCTCAATTTAAGGAGGTGGTTAACTCAAATTAAGGAGGTGGTTACCTCAAATTAAGGAGGTGGTTACCTCAATTTTTGGCGAGGCTTGAAAGCTTCAAACGAACCTTGAGCTCGTTCTCAAACGAACCCTGAGTTCGTTCTCAAACGAACCCACGTTCGTTCTCTAATGAAACATGTGTTCGTCGAACGTTGCGTTCGTTGAACGTTGCGTTCATTCTTAGGTCGAACATCACGTTCATTTTCAGTCGAACCTCGCGTTCGTGCTTCAGTCGAACCTCGCGTTCGTGCTTCAGTTGAACCTCATGTTCGTCCTTCAGTCGAACGAACGCGCTTCAGTCGAACCTCATGTTCGTCCTTCAATCGAACCTCGCGTTCGTCCTTCAGTCGAACCTCGCGTTCGTACTTCAGTCGAACCTCGCGTTCATTTTTTTTAACGAACCTCGCATTCATTCTCAAGTTGAACCTCGCGTTCATTTTTCAAACGAACCTCGCGTTCGTTCTCAAACGAACCTCGCGTTCGTGCTTAAGTGAGTCTCGTACTCAATACAGTCGAACCTCGCGTTCGAAGTCAAGCGAACTTCGTGTTCACTATGCTTAAGTGGGTCCACTTTGATATACTTAATTTATTCAATTAAGTTATGGGCCCTGATTAAGCTGTGAGACCCCAATTAAGTTTTTTTTGGAAATTCAGTTGATTTAAATTAAAACTTTTAATTTAAATCTAATTTGGTTTTTAATCAATTATTTAATTCAAATATTATGACACTAAGGAATTAAGGTTGTCTCTCACTCCAATTGATTAATTGAAACAAGAAGTTGCCAAAGTAACCTCTCTTGTGTAGATTGTTCATGAGGAATGTGAGATGTTTGTGTGTATGCTTTCGTGTAAATATTTAATCGGCCCAAAGGAAGGTTAATATTTATTTAGACTGTATACACATCTGCGATGATAAGCGTGTGACAATTATAAGGTTTACATGTGAATAATGAATCGATCCAAAGATAGTTTCATTATTTGACATGAGTTATTGTCAATGTTTGATCATTGCAACAAGGTATCACTTACAAGTTAATATTACTGTCCAAAGACTTGATATTAATGTTGTGCCGGTATCTTGGATGGGGATTGTCATTATTTGAATTTTATTGATTATGGTTATTGATGTGAGCATTCTTTTGTTTTATTTCAGCTAATGCATCTGCTGCAACAATTTCTGCTAACATCAACTCAATTCCCATGCTAAATGGGACAAACTTCAAGGTTTGGAAAGAGAACATATTAATTGTTCTTGGCTGCATGGATCTTGACTATGCATTAAGAACTGAACAACCCCAACCTCTCAATGCGGATAGCACTCCTGATGCAAAGAAGGAGCATGAGAAGTGGGAGCGTTCAAATCGCATGAGTCTTATGATCATTAAGCGCGGCGTTCCGGAAGCCTTCAGGGGCATAGAATCCGAAGGGATTACTAAGGCTAAAGATTTCCTTGCCGAAATTGAGAAGCGTTTTGCGAAAAACGATAAGGTAGAAACAAGCACGCTTTTAGCTCGCTTGATTTCAATGAAGTATAAGGGCAAAGGAAATATCAGGGAGTACATTATGGAAATGTCTCATATTGTTTCAAAGCTTAAGGTACTTAAACTCGATCTTTGTGATGAGTTATTGGTACATCTGGTTTTGTTGTCTCTTCCTGCACAATTCAATCAGTTTAAGGTCAGTTATAACTGTCAAAAGGAGAAATGGACTCTAAATGAGCTCATTTCATACTGTGTGCAAGAAGAAGACAGGTTGAAGCAAGATAAGACAGAAAGTGCTCATTTGGTCTATGCCTCTAAGGATAAGGGCAAGAAAAGAAAGAATGATAATGAAGCTGCTAAGGGTCCTGTTCAGAAGAAACAACATAAGGATGGTCAGGGTTGTTTCTTCTGCAACAAGTCTGGACACGTAAAGAAGGATTGTACCAAATATCACGCCTGGCGTGCTAAGAAGGGGCTGCCTGAGCTAGCGGAAGCCAAGTGATGGTGAAATATACATCTTTGTGGGCGATGGTCAGTCAGTAGATGTGGAAGCAATTGGGCACTTTAGGTTGCTGTTAGGAACTGGTTCATATTTGGATTTAAAAGATACTTTTGTAGTACCGTCTTTTAGACGGAATTTGATTTTAGTTTCTGTATTGGACAAATCAGGTTATTCTTGTTCATTTGGAAACAGTCACAAATCAGGTTACTCTTGTTCATTTGGAAACAATCAATTTAATTTATCTTTTAATTCAATTATTGTAGGAACTGGTTACTTGAGTACTTATGACAACCTATATTTTCTTGATACAACTGCTTCTTATAATGAATCCTTGCATGTGGAATCACGTGGTACTAAATGTAAATTAAATAAGAAGTATGATCTCTTATTCTTCTTTACCAAAGTCTCTCTGGGGAGAAGCACTAAAGACAGCAGCTTACATTCTGAATAGAGTACCAAGTAAAGTAGTTGCTAAAATACCTTATGAGCTTTAGACTGGTCGAAAGCCCAGTTTAAAGCATTTACATATTTGGGGATGTCCAGCTGAGACAAGGCCTTATAGGCCAAATGAAAAGAAATTGGACTCCAAAACAGTTAGCAGCTACTTTATTGGATACTCTGAACGCTCTAGGGGCTATAAGTTTTATGATCCCACTCTAAGGAATATTTTTAAGACGGGAACAGCAACATTCTTTGAGGATGTTGAGTTTTGGGGGAGAAATAAGGTTAGAAACATTAGTTTTGAGGAGGAATTGGCTTCAGATCCAATCCATACAGTTACTTTTGATAATATTCAGGTTCCTATACCTGTTGTTGCTCAAGAAGTAAATCCGGAACCTCAAGATGATAATGTTGAACAACTCCCTGTTCCAGAAGAACAAACTCAACAACCTCAAGAACCAGTGCCATTAAGGAGATCCACGAGAGAAAGGAGAAATGCTATTCCGGATGATTATATTGTATTTCTCCAAGAACATGAGGAAAGTAGTGGAATGTTAGAAGATGATCCAATCAACTTCTCTCAGGCCATGAAAAGTTCTAACTCTCAACAGTGGATTGATGCCATGAATGAAGAGTACAAGTCTATGCAAGACAATAAGGTTTGGGAACTTGTCCCATTACCAGAAGGTGCAAAACCAATTGGTTGTAAATGGATTTTTAAAACCAAGCGGGATGCAAATGGTAATGTGGAGAGGTATAAGGCACGTCTTGTGGCTAAAGGCTATACTCAAAAGGAAGGCATTGATTATACAGAGACTTTCTCTCCGGTTTCATCGAAAGACTCTTTCAGAATAATCATGGCACTTGTTGCTCATTATGATCTTGAGTTACATCAGATGGATGTTAAGACTGCATTTCTCAATGGAGACATTGATGAGATGATTTATATGGTGCAACCAGAAAACTTTGTGTCAGGAGACCCAAAGAATATGGTTTGCAAATTAAGGAAATCCATCTATGGACTCAAGCAAGCTCCTCGTCAATGGTATCATAAGTTTCAACAAATAGTTATCTCGTTCGGTTTTGAGATGAACATTGTTGATGACTGTGTATATCACAAGTTCAGTGGGAGTAAGTATATTTTTCTGGTTCTGTATGTCGATGACATCTTGCTTGCCACTAATGATATAGGCATGTTGCACGAAACCAAGAGATTTCTATCAAAGAATTTTGAGATGAAAGATCTTGGGGACGCCTCTTTTATATTAGGAATCCAGATATATCGAGACCGCTCTCGGGGTATTCTTGGATTATCCAAAAGAGGCTATATCGATAAGGTACTTAAAAGGTTTGGCATGCAAGATTGCAGACCAGGTGACACCCCTGTTGCTAAAGGAGACAAGTTTAGTCTCAATCAGTGCCCTAAAGGTAACCTTGAAATTCAGGAAATGCAGAAGATTCCTTATGCTTCGGCTGTAGGAAGTTTAATGTATGCTCAGGTATGTACGCGTCCAGATATTGCGTACATTGTTGGGATGTTAGGCAGATACTTAAGCAATCCTGGTATGGATCATTGGATAGCAGTCAAAAGGGTTATGAGGTATCTTCAGAAAACAAAAGATTATATGCTCACATATAGAAAATCAGAACAATTTGAGGTCATTGGGTATTTGGACTCTGATTTTGCTGGATGCTAAGATAGCAGAAAGTCTACATCACACTCGTAGCTTCCTCCACTATGGCAGCAGAGTTTGTAGCTTGCTATGAGGCATCAAATCATGGAATATGGTTGCGAAATTTTGTCACTGGACTGCGCATTTTGGAAAATATTGAAAGACCACTGAGGTTATATTGTGACAATAAATCTACAGTTATGTATTCCAATAATAACAGGAGCTCAACTAAATCAAAACATATTGATATTAAGTTCCTGGTTGTAAAAGAAAGGGTACAGAGTGGACAGATATCTATAGAGCACATTGGGACAAACTCCATGATAGCAGATCCTCTTACTAAAGGATTGCCATCCAAGGTCTTTCATGAGCATACTACTCATATGGGTGTGGTGTTATTCAAGGATATCCTGATTTAGTGGGAGTTTATAATTTTCTGGTGCTTTGTGTTTGGTTGTATTGTCTGATCAGAATAAAATATTCAGTTAAGACACTCTGTTACATTATGTTTGGTTTTGACCTCACTAAAGGAGGACCAGTTGAAAATAGACATGTATTGATCACATTGCATGTAATTTTCATGCTGCACATCCATGATTGATCTATGTCGTTTGATTGTATTGGTATATGTGACCATTGATGGGTCGAGTCACGATAAATGTGACAAAGGCCGCTTTGATCCTATATTGATATAGTCAATGGACGAGATTGTTCGGAAATACCTTTTCAGTGATAGCAATTTTGAGCTCATAAGGTTATACACAATTTAAGGAATCATATGGTGCCCAAGTGGGAGATTGTTGGATTTAAATCTAATTAAATCTATTTGTGGGCACATATGATTAATCAATGTGTATTACTATCTTTAAGGATAACCCACTTAAAGTGATCAATCAATTTGGGTTAATAGGTATTTAAATAAATCATGGGGGTTATATGTGCAGATACCAGGTTGTAATTGTAATTTGATGAGGGGCCAAATTACAAATGTACAACACCTATATATAAGGGGTTATGGTCCCTAATCTAGGGTTAACCACTCTCATTCTCTTATCCCCATCTAAAGAGATCCATAAGAGAGAAACCCTAAGGTTAGAAGATCATCAAAACCCTAATCAAGTTTTCTTCAATGGATTCAGGTATATGCTTCCGCACCTTTTGATTCTTGTTAATCTCTTTGAATTAAATCATGGCTTTATGGTTTAGATCTCAAGTTTTATTATTCAGATCTAACAAAAACTCAGAAAACCCCTCCACATCAGATTTTTAGCCATCCACGTCAGCTTTTTTGTTTCCGTCCATTTCTTTGTGCCGCTTTGGTTCGCTCGAATGAAAGAGGTATATATATATATATATATATATATATGAACAGGGTATCTCACCCTGTTTTTCAGTTAAAAAAAACCCCTCGACGCATTATATTTTAAGGGAACCACAATTCCGAGCTAAAAATGAGTAGTTTATTAATAAAAAATTAGGAGAGATGCATTTGAGAGTTTCTCGAGGAAAATATTAGTGGTTGCAGGGTGAAGGGTCATTTCCTAAAGTTGCACATTCCTTTTACCTTTTTTTTACGTAACAAACAAAATGGAAGTTGGCAGAAAAGTATTCCACCATTGTTGTCTTTGTAAACAAACGCAAAAAATGTTCTTCTAGCAAATGTTCGGAAAACTCACAAAAAATGTCTTTCTAACTCGGAAAAATTTTCTTATATTTTTAGGAATCGAACCAAATAGACCCAGCTCTTTCCCCATTTTACTACCTAATGATTTAACAACTTTGAACTTTAGAACCTTTATCAGTTAGAGAATGTCAATTTATTCTTCGTTTAAAAGGTATCAAACATTCAAGCAACAACATTAGGGCACTATCGAAAACAATTTTACTATAGGAAACAATGGGAGGGTTTTATAAGACATTTCAAAATTCAACAAGGAGGTTTAATTGAATTTCTAAAGGGAGAAATTTTTAAAACAGCCCTTTTTTCAATTTTATTGGGCAAAATCGACCGTCTCACAAATTAAT
>NC_033798.1:14487244-14508539 GCF_001876935.1 Asparagus officinalis
TTGTTCCCCGCCACTTGTAAGAATATAGGAGGTTCTATCCTTCTGTCATGAGCAAAGCCCTGTGGCGCGGGCACTTTGGCCCCGCAGAAAAATGTCAGCAGAAATAAGTTCTGCCAGTTCTGGCCTCTATTGCCCACCTCTTCAGGATTCCATTCGAGTTTGCAAAACCTGTAACCGCCTGTCAGTTTTAGGGAAGGTCACTAGGACAATAGATGCCTTTACAACCCATTTTATCCGTTGAACTTTGATCTGGTGGGCTGCCGCGGGACCCGGCAGTCCATCTATTCTCATTGGGACCAATTTCCAATATATCCATTTGGTAAATGTCACATTCCTCAGTAGCCGTTGAATACATGTCAAATGGGTTGAGGCGGTAGCCTTGCAAAACTAATGACAACAAGTCCGTTGTCAAGTTTTTAAAGAGAACATTTTGCCGGTTTGGCAGTTACCCCTCCAGCGATCATTAAGCTGAAAGGCTACACATTTCTTAACCGTTCTTTCGAGGCTCTTGATGAGGAAATATTCATATCACACACAAATGTCACTCCTATCACCCCCAAACCAGTGGAACAAGTAGAGGTCACAAACAGGCCAGATCAAAACAAATCTTTAGAAAAACGTTAATTCATAACCACGAAAAGGATTGGTTCGAAAATTTATGGGATGCTCTTAGTGGGTATGTAGAACCAGCTTTTAAGGCCCATTTGGGGAGATGTCACCTTACAATATAGTGTTTGGGGAAAGCTTGTCAGCCTACCAGATTAGAATGGGAACATCGAGCAATGTGGGCAATAAAACAGTTAAATTTTGACTCCAGACTCGGCAGGGTAAAAACAGATTGCCCTCAAATAATGAGTGGAAGAAAATTCTGGAATGAATGCATACATAAAAAACTCAAAATTTACAAGAGAAAACAAAATTTTCTGACAAATGCGAATTTTTCGCTAAAAATTTTTTCTTCTCCAGGACCAGGAATTTTATTGTACAATTCAAAATTGCAGTCCTTTTTCCCGGTGGGGAAAATGAGATCAAGGCATGCGACAGGTCCATTTTTGTTAAACAAGATTTTTCCCATTGGACTGTACGTCAGATTTAGAAAATCCTAAAATGCCGTAATTTTCTAAACGATAAATGCGTCAACGTCTAAAACCATTATTTAGAATTTTCTAACGCCCGGAGAGAGGAAGCGGCGGGTGTGGTTTTCATGAACCTCCATTATTGTAAGAAAAAAAAAAAAAACTATTTTATTCTGTTTCTTTAAAAAAAAAAAGAAAAAAAAAATTCTTTTGTTTTTTAAAAAAAATAATAATAATAATAAATATAATTACTTACTTTACAATTTTTTCTTATTTTGATTTCTTCATCCTCTTACTAACAGTAATTGCACAGTCTCTTTCTCATTGGTCAACCGAAACACAGGTAAGTTTCTTCCAATTTTATCTGGCTTTACTTTGCTGCTCAACGCGAATTTGCATATCCGCTGAGGACAATGCAAAATTTAAGAGTGTGGGGTGAGAAATACATATTTTCCATTTTTATTTTACCTTTTTCTTTAGTTGGCCCTTTTTTCTTATCTTTTTGTTAAATAATATAATATAGTATATATAATTATGATAAAATAGAACATGTCACTGCCAATTAATAGAGCTTAAGTAATAATGATCAAATGATAAGATTTAAATTTTCTAATTCTTAGTTAGTGAATAATTCAAGTACTTTATATAGATAACTCACAAATAAAATTGCCTAGAAATAATTTTTTTCAACCTTTGAGTATACCTTACTAACTCTTACCTTAGACTTTAGATTACTGAATAAGAAATTTTTGCATGCTTAAACTTGAGAGTTGGAAAGATATTTTCAAGTATCTTCGATCTTAGCCACATTTTTTTTTGCGACCTATACTATACTTACAATATACTACTATTTAAAAAACAAACTAACACTTATAAGATAGAGTGCGAAAAAATGCGGCACCACAAAAAAAAAAAAAACTCTATAACATTCAACGGCTGATTTCCTATCTTATAAAGCCTAAGTTGACTGAAGCAATTAAAGCCCAAGGAAGATATCGTCTTATACTTAATGACCTATAGCCCAATTGGTTGGGATTCATTGGCCAAAAACTCGCTTAAATGGTCACTTAGAAAGCCCTGTTTAAATAGAAAAACAATCACCAAAATTAGAGCAGTTGAAAAAAATATATTATATACCATCTAAACCATTGTTACTTATATTGTTGTTTTGTATATATGTCTGAAAAATAATTTTTGATCAAGAGACTTGAAAGTTATTTAACAACAAAAAGTTGCATGTTCTTTTCAAACTATTTTAATTAAATTTCCTAAGAATTTGACTTGGTTTGTTTGCTATAATAAAAAGAGTTTTCTAGGGATTTAACATTGGACAGTATATCATAAAACGCTTTCTTGATTATTAACTAGCTTCAATTAGAATGTTTAAATATATCAAAAATTTTATATTACCTGATTAGTTTAACTGGGCAAGTTTACCGAATTGGTGGTATATTCACTGTAACCCTCACGAGATACAGCGCTCGTCCATAGGGTAACCTAGGGGTTTAAAGGCTTTGTATGCTTATGCCGCTAAATACAACCGCGATTTCCTGCCGAAAGTAGTTTTAGAAGTTTTCTCTTTTATTTTTTTCTTTGCAGAGACTAGCAAAAGTTTACGGTGTCGGGAGGTATGTGATACATCACATTTTATTACAGTTTTATCCCTCATTATGCTATTTTATATGAATAAATATACCACTAAAACTATTTTTATCGTTTAATTGTGCAGCGTTAATGAGCAATAAATCTCAGAATTCCCCATCTCTTGAACAAAAGCCCATGATTAAATGACGAGAAATAGAGCCAATTGGAAATCAATATCAAATTATCAAAAGCCCAACTAAGAATCAAGGAAGCCAAAGCCCCAACGCAAAAGCCCAAAAAATCCAAGGTCCAAAGCCAAGAGAAGAGGAACTCTCGCGGACAGCAAAAGGCAGAAGGCGCATGCATCCGATGCTGCATCAGATCGGGCCGATCGATGCGGCCCAACTAGATACCGACATCGATGCCTGCATCGATGCCGTGTATCGGCATTGCCTGCATCATACGCTGGCAGTCTGATTTTACAATCATCAAGCTGAAATTTGTTGTTTGGATTAGGAGATGTTCCAATCCAAATGGCCTCTCAATTCACTTGATGTTTACTATGTAAATCAGGGTGTTACGAGAGTGACGGTTAGAGGTGTGAAATTTTGTAATAACTCCTTTTGGAGAGGGAGGGCCTTACTCTTAATTGAGAGGTCCTTCAAAAATGTAACTTTAGTTGCAATTAATAAAAATAATTTTTTTCCTCATTTAAATTTCGTTCTTTCTCCTCTGTTGAGGATGCATGAGGATGGAGATTGAGAGCAATTTGAAGGTGTTGCATTTCTTTTCTCTTTTATTTTTTTTTTTTTTGTAATTTTTTGATTATTCGCTTATTAGTTAGATTTAAATTCATGCTTGTAGTTTAGATTTTAAATTTCTTGTCTTTTATTTCTTTTTGCACTTTTAATTTATGAGTAGATTTATTTTTCTCTGCATTTAATTTCGCAATTATTTGAGTTGTAGATTTTTATTTTCTTGTAATTAGATTATTTCTTGTTCTTCATAGTTTAGATTTTTCTTTCTTTTAATTTTTATTAGTCTTCTTTTCTTGTTTTGTATTTTCATTAAGATGTGAATTAATTCTTTAGAATCTTATAAATTTATGAACTAGTCTTAATTTCTTTTATATTGTATGACATTATTCTCTTGTACTTTAAAAATGTTCATGTTTAGGATAATCAAACTAGAGAACTAATCGGTTAGAAAGAAGAATTTGATAATCATATGCCTTTCCCGTTAAATGGTTTGATACGTATATCCTTTAGTGAATTCTAGGATTATTATCGATGTTGTTGTTCTTATCATGAATAGTATTTTAGCTTAGCATGATAATTTGATAGTGTTACAACTTTCCTTAAATGGTATTGATCAATCTTTGATGCTTAATAAATCTAAGTTGAAATATGATAAAAAGAGACATATTTATATTTTGTATCTGAAAATTGATAGTGAATTATATTCTAGATTATCTTACCTCTTTTGATCCTTCATCACTTTCTATAATTTCTTTTCATTTTTGGTTATATTTTCTTATTTTTATAATTCCATATGTCTTGCCTTATCGATTTCATTTATTCTTTAATTCTCCTTCTCTCCGTCTAAATTAATTTAGTACCTCTTGCATATACACATCAAAACGAACCTGCATACAATCACACTATTCTTGATTCCTAATTGTCACGCACAAAATATAAGAACCAATGTTAATAATCTCTTAAAATCACCTTTCTCGTGGATGATATCTCTTTTTATACTATAACTTGATAAATTGTGGCACGTTTTGCAATTTTGGATACATAATTTATGCCGCCACGTCCGAATACACCCGTATAGGGTGTGGTCAGGGACATGCCCCAGATTATGAGAGGCCCTCAGAATTTTCGCGATGTACCGCTCCATTATCAGCGCTCGTCAACGCAGGAGGGAAAGCTTGACGCGAGGGCCAAGAAGGCGATATTCTTGGGGTATTCAAAGGGCGTAAAAGGCTACTGCCTTTGATGTACAGAAGATTCGAAGTTCGTGATCAGCAGGGACGTTACCTTTGATGAAAAATACATGATTGCTAGGGCGCCCAAGGATGATGGTGTTGGGACTGTTGGGACTTCAAAGTCCCAAGTTATTGAGATAGGACCTAAAGACCAACCAGGTTCTAGTCATGTTCAAGTGGAAAATCAGGTAGATGATGAGCTTGAGCAAGAGGAGGTTCAGCAGGAGAATACACAGGCACTACAACAACAGCAGCTCGAGGATACTTTGGCTTCCACTAGGCCAAAGCGAGTATACAAGCAGGTACAAAAGCTGGGGACTGATCAACCCCTGAAGCACTATGGGCAGGTTAATTTGGTTGAATACGCACTCTCGGTAGAGGAAGATAAGCCGGTCTCCTTCAAGGAAGCTATTTGGGATAAAGATAGCGAGAGTTGGTTGGCTGCGATGGAGGAGGAGATGGAATCTCTTCGGAAGAACCAAACATGGGAGGTGGTCCCATTGCCCGTAGGAAGAAAAGCTATTGGTTGTAAGTGGGTGTATAAGAGAAAGGAAGATCCTTCAGAGCTCGGTGGTACAAGGTACAAGGCGAGGCTAGTGGCTAAAGGGTTTGCACAAAGAGAGGGTGTGGATTACAATGAGATCTTTTCTCCGGTGGTGAAACACACTTCTATTCGGGTGCTATTGAGTATTGTTGCTCATGGTGATCTTGAGCTGGAACAACTCGATGTTAAAACGGCCTTCTTGCACGGAGACTTGGATGAAGAAATCTACATGCATCAACCTGAGGGCTACAAGGTTGAGAATAAGGAGCATCATGTATGTCGCTTGAGGAAGTCACTCTATGGACTGAAGCAATCTCCTCGGCAGTGGTACAAGCGATTTGACTCCTTCATGCTAAAGCATGGGTTTTCCCGAAGCGATTACGATTGTTGTGTTTACATTCAAAAGCTTCGTGGAGGTGATTATATCTATCTCCTTTTGTATGTGGATGACATGCTTATTGCTTCTAAGAGCGGGGTGGAGATAGATAGGTTGAAATCTCAACTTGGTAAAGAGTTCGAGATGAAGGACA
This sequence comes from Asparagus officinalis, assembly GCF_001876935.1. NCBI lineage: Eukaryota > Viridiplantae > Streptophyta > Magnoliopsida > Asparagales > Asparagaceae > Asparagus > Asparagus officinalis. Next base: position 14,492,969 of record NC_033798.1, read on the forward strand.
TGGGCGCTGCTAGAAAAATATTGGGTATGGAGATTAGAAGAGAGCGGGAGAATCAGCGATTGTTCTTGAGTCAGAAGGGCTATATAGAGTGGGTGATCGCGAGGTTCGGGATGCAAAGTGCTAAGTCGGTGACGACTCCATTGGCTTCACACTTCAGGCTTTCAGGTAAACAATCTCCCACTACAGCGGAAGATAAGGCACACATGGAGCGTGTTCCTTATGCTAGTGCAGTTGGCAGTTTGATGTACGCCATGGTGTGTACACGTCCAGATATTTCACAAGCGGTTAGTGTGGTCAGCAGGTTCATGGCGAATCCGGGAAAGGCGCACTGGGAAGCGGTGAAATGGGTCCTGAGGTACTTAAAAGGTACCGCAGATACGGGTCTGTGTTTTGGTGGAGATACATGTCAGATTGACGAGTTTGTTGACTCTGATTATGCGGGCGATCTAGATAGACGGCGATCTACTATTGGTTATGTATTCAAAATACATGGAGCTCCAGTTAGTTGGCGATCGATGTTGCAGGCTACAGTGGCACTTTCTACTACAGAGGCCGAGTACATGGCTATGGCAGAGGGAGTGAAGGAAGCATTGTGGTTGTGGGGTCTTCTACATGATTTAGGGATTGAGCAGGAAAACGTGAACTTGTGGTGCGAAGAATCAAGTTCATCATGCTCGTACAGTCGTACCAAGCATATCGATGTCAGGTATCATTTTGTGCGGGATGTCATAGAGGAAGGTGATATTTCTCTCATGAAGGTGCACACGAATAAGAATCCAGCAGACATGTTGACCAAGGTGGTCACAGGTAGCAAGTTTAAGCATTGCTTGGACTTGCTTCATATCAGCCCGTGTTGATCTTCCCAAGAGGGCATGACCCTTCGGGACGGTGATGGGGTGAGGTGGAGACTATATGGAGAACAAATCCTGAACTACGGTTAGCTTGATCCCGATGGAGGGTACGTAGGCAGCAACGGTAAAGTGGCGCAGCTGGTTTGGCCTGGTTTGGCTGATGGTGATCTCTCTGGTGATGTTCGCGGTGTTCTTCTGGTGTTCGTCCAAAATTTGAGGTTTATCAAATGATGTACGAGGTGGAGAATTGTGAACAGGGGTGTTTATGTGGGGGCCACACCTCTACGTGTGCATGAGGAGCTTTGCCCAATTCCAGCGGGTAAAAGCCAAGGCCCATTTATTAGGCTTATAACCGCATCAATCTCCTATATAAGCCTAATGTCCCTAGGGTTTTCGGCTGTGTGGGAAATCAAAACGCAAGGGAACAGCGGCTTGGTGAAAAGCTGCTGGGAAAAATCGCAAAAGTCAGAGAGGGATTTTGTTTTCTTTTGGCGGCTGAGCAGAGGGGATTGCTGGTGTTTGTTGAGAGAAAAAGAGAGATTTTGAGGAGAGAAAAAGAGGGATTTACAAAAGAGAGGTTAATTACTCTGACGGCCCAATTCTGCCGTGTGTCGGTCCTTGATGAGGGGGAAGGAGTAGTTATCAAAACTCCCAATCCTAGGGTGGGGCTACCGTACACCTGCTTGATGGCGTGGTTCGTATACCACTGCGAATGTTTGATGAGCGTCCCGGCGGCACTTCAGGGCGATAAGTTTGTCCCCTTCGTCCAGCGCTTGGAGAGGTGCTCTTGGAAATGCTCGGTGTTCTTCTCATAGTGGAATCTCCCCTCACCCCTCCCGTGGACGTAGGCAAGTTTGTCGAACCACATAAATCTCGTGTATTTACTATTTTCTGGGTTGTTGGCTATTGCTTGTAGGATCCCTCAAAATTCGGTCTTAGAGCTGATGAGAGGAAGAGTGTATATTTCACTTTGATGAAATATATCACTTTCGATTCTTGTTTCCTTTGAGAAATAAGAATTTCATTATCTATTCTCGTTTCCTTTGAGAAACAAGAATATAGAGGTTGACTTATGCTTTTGTGACAACAAAAGCCAGGGCTTTCTCTCAGTTGATATCGCTTCCGCGGCGGCGGGCGTGACTCTGCGCCCAACAGTAATGATGGGGAACAAAAGGCAATCTCAGAACTTTCTTTTCTTGACACTTAGAATGAGAATTTGTATCAAGAGAGGAGGAATTTGCTCAAAATTCGAATCTTATAAGTACTAATATTTGTCCACAAATTCTGATGTTAAAACTTATTTATAGCCTCTGAAATATTTAAATTTTAAACCAATTAACGTTTAAAAACGGCTATAAACGTTCACTTATTCAAATACAGAACAGTTAGAAAAACTGTCTTTGTAGTCAACTACATTGTGTCTATTCAGACTCTGTGAAGTCAAGAAACATGGTTAGTAGTCAACTACTTAAGGCATTAGTCGACTAATCTGTAAAACTTAAGTTTTTGTAAGTTGAACTGAGAATGAGTAGTCGACTATTAATCATAGTAGTCGACTAATCTGTAAATATGAAGTTTCTTTAACTTTGACTAAGGCTTTTATGGTCGACTACTAAGGGTATTAGTCGACTGCAGATACATAGATATGAGATATTTGATATGTTTTGAGACTCACTTTATATCTATAAACTCTAATGGTTAACTTAGGGTATTTCTATAGTTAACCACACACTAAGCATGTGTTAGTGTGTTCTAAATACTATGTGTGTGTATGTCTTGTGAGTGATCAAGGCTTTTACAAGAATCTAAACAAAGAAAATAAATACTATTTGACAATTACGCACATATTCTTCTTTGCTTGTCTTGTTGTCTTGAACTCATCCCTGCACTTAGTTCACATATCTTGAGCATAGCGGATATTGTTATCTGCATTGATATGTTAGTGCATATATAATACACATAGTAAATAAATTATTATCATTAAAATTATATCTTGGGGACAAGATATCCAACGTTCTCCCCCTTTCTTTTCTTGTCAACCCTAATAAAAATTTCCCTCCACTTGAACAACTACTAATAAGATAATAAATTCAAACAAGAGCTCTATCTCACATTTATTTGATTGTTAATCCTAATTAAAAAAATAAAAAGATTTTCTTTTTGCATCTTTTTGTAGTTGCTTTTAATTTCTAAGGTTGCATTGCATATAGTTAGTAGGAATTCACCTAAGTGATTTGAGCATCTTGATTTGACACACACTTGAAAATACTCTTAAGAGCAAAAATTCTTAATCAAGATAAGATGAGGAATTTCGTCATCCTTTCATTAGCCCACAAATTACTACTTCCTCACTACACAAACTTAAGCCTTTTAAAACTCATTAGACGTTGGCCCCTAAGGACTCGAGCTCATTAAGAAACAAGAAATCCTTAAGTGAATTGGTTTAGTTTACTTGAATATGTTGGTATCTAAGATAAAGTTTTGCGGGTGCATAAAGCGCTCTGCAACGAACGAAGTACTTAATTGATCTTTGATTTTCCTCTAGTACTATCCTTACCTAGCTAACTAACCGGGTAAACTTTAATCTTTTTACTAAATGAGTTTTTGGTTAGAAGATGGTCTAGTTGAGTTTAGGCTTAACCTTAGAGTTTAAAACTGATTGACACAAGTGATTGTTATTGATTTGTTTTAATTAGGTATTTCTTTTATCTTTCTCATTCTCCTTATTATCTTTTAGGTCTTTTAGTTTTTCTCTTAAAAATTTTTCCTAAAAAAAGGAATTTTTTTGGTGTATGCAATTTTGGGTTAGAGATAACACAAATCGTTTAATTTGTGTTAAACCATCTTTTGAGACAAACGAAATGGCTAATCCACCCATTCTTCAAGATATGTGTTACCTAACTAGAACTGTAATCTCATCTTGCATTAAACTACCTAATGTCGATGGAACTAATTTTGAGCTTAGACCGTATTTCATAAACACACTTCCAAAATTATTAGGAAATGAAACAGAAAACTATTATATTTTTATCTCTGAGTTTGAGGAAGTTTGTCTAATGATTAAGATTAGAGAACTATCTGAGGATGCGATTAAGCTTAGATTTATTCCTTTTGCTCTTTATAATAAAGCTAAGAAATGGCTGTATAGCTTACCCACAAATTCTATCTCAACTTGGGATAAATTTGTTACCGCTTTCCTGAAGAAAATTTCCATATCCACAAAACGATTAAGCTGAGAAATAGTATTCAGAACTTCAAGATACTCCCGGGAAAGCCATTCTGGGAGTTTTTTGATACGTTTAAGGTTCTTCTTATCCAATGTCCTCACCACGGTCTAGAAAAGTAGCGATTATGTCAGATCATCTATGAAGGATTGGATTATTCTTTAAAAACTTCGTTAGAATCAATGTGTCAAGGGGATTTCATGAAGAAAAATATCGATGAAGCTTGGGAATTTTAGAGCGTTTATCTGAGAAAACCATACAGTGGGAACACTATGATGATATAGTGTCATTAGTTCCTCAACCCAAATCCAGTGGTCTTTTCTTAGAGTTAAACATAGCCTTTGAAGTAAAGATGGCTACAATCTTGTGCAGGTTAGAAGTCACAGAAATCAAGGAACAAGCTCCAGCTCAAATCAATCAAGTTTCCGCCTCAGGTTATCACAACTATCTTTCTTTAGCCCATATTTCAGATGAATGTCCTCTCTTAGGAAATACTCAATCACTAGAGCAGATGAATGCTGCATTCCATCGTCCTTGAAATGATTTGTTTTCTCCAACCTACAATCCTAGTTGGAGAAATCATCCCAATTTTGTGTAAAATTAAGGAGATTACTCCGTAAATCAAAACTGTACTCCAACTTCAAACCAGCAATTTCCTAGAGGTAACACAGTTCCATTCAACTTAATAAATAATTTTCAATAATCTAATCTGCCGTTTCCAAACCAACATCCTCCTCCTCATCAAACTGTAAATCCTCCAAGTTTTGATCATGATAACGTCTTAGTGTCTTAGAAAAGGGTTTAAAAGCTATGATCAAAGCTTCTACACAAATCACCAACATGTTGACTCAGTCATCCAACACTCTAAATTGTTTTATGCAAACAACCGGCCAAGTGCTCAACTTGACACTCAAGCTATAGTCAGGTTAGAAACCCAACTTGGGCAACTAGCCAATATCATGAGTGAAAGAGAGAAAGAAAAATTTTCAAGTCAACCTGTTACAAACCCTAAAGACAATGGATCAAGTTCAAACCAACTAGCTCAAGTGAATGTAGTTCACACATTGCGATCTGGGAAACAAATAGATAACCAAGTTAGAATACCACCAGATCAAACCCCTTCTCCCATCCAACACACTCCTTCTGATAAAGTAACTCCTTCTGATGACCAAGAAGTTGAACCCGATATTAAGCCTAAACTAGATAGGTATAAGCTCGTTGCCCCCTTTCCAGATAGACTCGGACCTAGGAAAAACTCTCTACAGATAGAGAAAATCCTAAAAACTTTCAAACAGACTGAGATCAACATTCTTTTCTTAGATGAAATTGAACTAATTCCCTCTTATGCAAAATTCTTAACAGACTTATGCACTAAGAAAAGAACCACTAATGTTCCCAAGAAAGTCGTTTTAGCTGCCAACCTTAATGAAATATTTTCAAAACCCATGCTCTTAAAATATAAGGACCCTGATTGTCCTACTATTTCATGTGTTATAGGAAATACCCTTACTAATAAGGTACTTCTAGACTTAGGAGCCAGTGTAAACCTTCTTCTCTATTAAGTCTATCAATAGCCAGGTGTAGGAGAACTTAAACCGACAAGATGCACCCTACAATTAGCTGATAGATCCATGAAAATTTCTATGGGAGAGGTAGGGAATGTTTTGATCAAGTTTGGAGAGTTTATTTTCCTTATTGATTTTATTATCTTGAAAACATAGCCCGTTTCTAATTTCAAAGGTCAAATCTCAGTTATCCCACTAGACCAATCTTAGAAACCTCAAATACTTTGATCAATTATAGAACTGGTCAAATGAAACTATCTCTTGAAAATATGACTGTTGACCTTAATATTTTCAACATAGAAAAATAGCCCAGTGATCCATCTGATCAATCCATAGAGGTGAACTTTATTCAAAGAATATCTAGTGAACAAGAGGGTGGGTGTGAGTCAGATCTTTGTTTATCTGACTTAATTCTTGAGGAGTCTTTCGATGATGAACTTAGGTTAGATCCACTGGTCAATCATGTATCTCTAATTGGCTAGCAACATGAACCCTTGGAAATAGAGCCATAAGTCTAACTTCGCCCATCCATTGAGGAACCCCATAAGTTTGAGCTCAAACATTTACCTAAAAATCTAGAGTATGCCTACTTAGGGGAGAATGAGACTCTACCAGTTATCATTTTTTCTAATTTGACACCCAGTCAAAAGGAACCTCTCTTAGATGTTTTAAGAGAGAATAAGGAAGCCATTGGATGGACCATGGCTAATATCAAAGGGATTAGTCTCTTAGATGTTTTAAGAGAGAATAAGGAAGCCATTGGATGGACCATGGCTAATATCAAAGGGATTAGTCCAACCATTGTTCAACACCAAGAATAAGGAAGCCATTGGATGGACCATGGCTAATATCAAAGGGATTAGTCCAACCATTGTTCAACACCAAATCTATTTGATAGATGATGCAATACCTACCAAAGATCCCCAACGTAGGTTAAACCCGGTAATGCAAGAAGCTGTTAGGAAAGACATTCTAAAATATCTTGATCATGGGATCATCTATCCCATTTTAGATTGTTCATGGGTAAGTCTGGTCCAAGTAGCTCCTAACAAATCTGGGATCACCGTGATCCAAAATGTGGCTAATGAGTTGATTCCCATTCAAATCTAAACTGGATGGCGTGTATGCATCGACTATAGGAAACTCAACTTGGCCACTTGGAAAGATCACTTCCCTCTTCTATTTATAGACCAAATGTTAGAGCGCTTAGCAGGACACGAGTTTTATTGTTTCCTGGATAGATATTAAGGTTACAATTAGATTTCTATTACTCTGGAAGATCAGAAGAAAACCACTTTCACATGCTTGTATGGAATCTTTGCCTACCAATGCATGCCTTTGGGGCTGTGTAACGCACCCACCATATTCCAATGATACATGACCAATATTTTCTCTGACATGGTAGAACAATTTCTAGAAATTTTTATGGACGACTTTTCCATTTTTAATGACACATTCTTTGAGTGTTTGCATCATTTTAAACTGGTCTTGTCACGATGTAGGGGAAAAAAATCCGACTCTCAATTGGGAGAAATATCACTTCATGGTCAAACAAAATATTGTCTTAGGGCATGTAGTTTCCAATATGGGTATTGAAGTTGACAAAGCTAAGGTAGATCTTATTTCTAACCATCATCCTCCCAAAAATGTTAAGGATGTCGGATCATTTCTTGACCAGGCTAGTTTTTATAGATGTTTCATCAAAAATTTTAGCAAAATTGCTAGATCTTTGATCAATCTCTTAGCCAAGAATACATTGTTTGATTTCTCCCATAAATGCCTCAAAGCCTTTGATTATCTGAAAAAGAAGCTAACCATAACCCCTGTCATTCATGCACCAGATTGGACTTTAACCCTTCGGATTAATGTGTAATGCATCCGATTTTGTAATTGGTGTTGTCCTAGGATAACACATTGATGGAAAACTACATGAGATCTACAATACCAGTTGGACACTGAACAATACCTAGTAAAATTACTCTATCACTATGTAACAACCGTAATTTTTGATACATGTTTAAATAAATTTTCTAGTATTTAAAATATTAAATTTTATTTTATTAACATTTTCCTAATTTCTAGAAATTTTCTGAGTTTCAAAATAAATAAATAAAATATATAGTCTTGTATTTATTATTTTTACTAAATATTAATTTATGATTTAGTGAATTTTTTCATAATCATTTGGTCACTTATATCATCTATATTATTATTATTAGTGTGATTCTGAGCATAGATTAGCATATAAATATAAATATATTTGGTTATTGATAATTTATTAATATTATTTATTAATATAATATTTATTCAGAATATTATGTAAAATTTTCGTAATTATTTCTCTCCCTTAAATTTTTCCCCATTTGAATTTCAATTCTTTCCATAACTCCAATCAATCAATTCCCTAATCACCTTTTAACTATTTCCTATTCACTCCCTTGATTTTCTCCCCTCAAATCACATGCATATTCTCTCTCCCTCCTTCTTCTTCTTCCTCAAGCACCGAAACCATCACCACCAACGTCCCCCTCCTTCCCAGATCCTCCACCACGCCGCCAACGACGCCACTGACCCCCGAGAGCCCGAACCGACGAACGCCGGCCCCACAACCTCTCCGCCTCGCTCCCCTCGTCGACGACCAAACTCTGCACCCCGCGCACCTGTACCTCCGCCGCCTGCAAAGCCTCTCTCCACGTCCGTCCAGCCCTCCTGTCCAGCCTTTCACCCGCGCTGCCTCCGCAGCGCGCCCTCCCCTTCGCCCCGCACCATCCTCCCTCTTCATCTCCGCCACCCGCATCCCACCCTCCGTCAGCAGCAGCCAAGCCGCCCGCGGCGCCGCCTCGACCCTACCGCCTCGTCCTTTGGCCAGCGCCGCCCGCTTTGACCCCAGCAGCCCACCTCAACCTGTCATCCAACCCCATCGCCGGCGATCCCCCAGCAACCCCACGCCAACCCTAGCACCACCGCTGTCCCTCATCGCTGCCATCAACCCCGTCGACGCTCTCCGACCAGATCCGACAACACCAACTACCTCGCGTCCGCCTCCTTCCCCGCTGCTGCCAGATCCAGGCCCGAACAACCCCCTTCATCGCTAACCCCACTCCGCAGTCGTGCTCCTCCTCCGCTGCCCGACGCCCCTCGCCTCCCCATCGACGTCGCCGAGATCCCACAGCCCCTTGTCGAAGTTCCCCGACGTCGCGCACCACCGCGTCAGATTCGACCTGCATCGTTAGCGTTGATTCGTTCGACAAAACCCCGAGGCAAGATCCCGATCCTTATTTAGTTTTGTTCCAATCCTTATATTTGTCATAGATTATTTATGTGCAAGATTCCGCTCTCCTGTTTCGTAGTTTGATTATTTACATTTTTATGAATTATTTGCATAGTTTAATTGTGTCGTATTTATCTGCGTGGGTTGTTTGGGGAACAATATTGATTTACATAATGGATATGTGATAAATGACATTTTCAGAATAATTATAAGGAATTAAAAGAATTTAGTTCGGTAAAAGAATTATTTTTAGATAATTATAGTAATTTAAAAGAATTTATTTTGGAAAATAAATTAGTTTAGATTAATTGTTAAGCAAAATAATTTAAAATGAATTAATTTAGAAAAAGATTATTTTCTGATTATGTAGCTGCTGTTTATGATTTATAATTCTTATTTTGATTATCTGAAATATTATGATATTATTACACATGATTAGTTGCATTGATTGATTGTTCCATATTGTGATTGAGAATCATTAAGAGTTTTTGTCTATAGTGACCTGTATGACACAGTTGGGATCTAGAATCTTGTGTGTAGTTGACCTGGAATTATGAGAATTTGGGTGAGAAGTCTTGGTCCATGTGAGCAGTTGTGATGGTTGATGTATATTCCAGGCTCGCGCTGGTGAAGTTTGTGTAATCACCGGGGTGGGTCTGAGGAGTTGAGATATTTGTGATTATGGTTGTATTCCGGGCTCGCGCTGGTGAAGTTTGTGTAGTCAGTATATTCCAGGCTCGCGCTGGTGAAGTTTGTGTAATCACCGGGGTGGGTCTGAGGAGTTGAGATATTTGTGATTATGGTTGTATTCCGGGCTCGCGCTGGTGAAGTTTGTGTAGTCATCGGGGTGGGTCCGAGGAGTTGTGATGTGTGGTATTGTTAATTATTTCCAGGCTCGCATCAACGAAATTCCTGTGTAGCGTTGGGGTGGGTCTGAGGTGCTGTGATATGTGATTGTTGATTATTTCCAGGCTCGCACCAACGAAATTCCTGTGTAGCGTTGGGGTGGGTCTGAGGGGGCAGTGAACCGTTACATGTGGATGATTTGTGAACAACCGGTTATTCATGAATATGAGTTTTGACTATATGTGAGAGGTAGACCAGTGACCTGTGTAGGATGGCTAGTTGTGTTCTTTTCATACATAGATCGGGATTAATATTTAATTATTTATAATTTGAGACATATGGTATATACATGAGGGTTTCCTTGTTTGGATTATTTCGCTCGACGTACTACGTCTCTTGTTGTAGATTTTTAAATATTAATTCTATCTATTGTATGATCTTGTTGCTTGGATGGTTTCTGATCGCTACCTACATGATCTTGTTACTTGGTTGATTTTTGGATTCGTATGATTATTAGTATTCCAGTTGCACGCCTCTATTGTTATTACTATCATCACATGTTCTATTTTTATTTCTGTTATCGTATCGTTTCCGTTTTGGTTTTCGTTGTTCTATTATCCTTGTGGGGTTGGGTCTTGTCGTGCGCTATGCACCTGACGTACACCTGTTTTCTCTGGTGTACGTCAGACTTAGGAGAAGAACAGGTTCAGCTTGGAGATGCGCCAGAGCGGAGTATTCTCAGCAAGAGTGTCTAGCGGACAGAGCAGAAGAAGAATCGAGCTTAGTTATTTCTTCCAGCTTGCTTTTGTAGCAATTCCTTTCCCGCTTGATCATTGTATTTTATATTCTCCAGTATTTCATTCAGATAGTTTGTATAAGGGCATGTTTGACCCGAATATTATGTCTCAGATGTTATTTATTGTGATATGTATTTTTTTTATTCTGAGTTTGTCTATTATATTCTTGCTGATTGTGATCGGGGACCTGTGACTTCGCATTGTTTTTATTTCTAGACGCTTAGCGTATTAGATATAGAAGATGGGGTCTAGCACTTATCTCTTCTCAGTCTAATACGTCGCGGGCTTGCTCGCGTCCCGATTCCCTGGTATTTTGGGAAGCGGGGCGTGACACACTGAGAAAGAGTTTTTAGCTATAGTCCTTACTTTAGAAAAATTCAGGTCCTATCTCATCAGGTCTTTGGCCAAAGTTTTCACCGATCACGCCGCACTTAAGTATCTTTTAACCAAAAAAAAGATACCAAAGCACGACTCATTAGATGGATCCTCCTGCTTCAAGAGTTTGACATCCAAATCCTTCACAGAAAAGGAGCAGAAAATCCCGTAGTAGATCATCTTTCTAGACTTTCAAATGCACCAACATCAAACATCCTAATCAATGAACATTTTAAAGATGAACAACCCCCTACAAATTCAATCTGTTCCATAGTTTGCCGATATTGTAAATTACTTAGTCACGAAACAGATCCCTTCTCATTGGTCTAAACATGATAGATCTTGTTTCCTCTCCTAGATGAAATACTTTTACTGAGATGATACATATGTTTAAGTATTATCCTGATCAGATTTTTAGGAGGTGTATTCCAAGTGAGGAAACTAAGAGTATTCTATCTTTTTGTCATGAGCAAGCATGTGGGGACCACTTTGGCCAAAGAAAAATAATTGAGAAAATTCTCCGGTGTGGGCTATATTGGTCCACTCTGTTTAAGGATTCCTATGAGTTTCGCAAAACATGTAACCGTTGTCACCACTTAAGAAAAATCACTAGAAGAAATATGATGTCCTTACAATCCATTTTAGCTGTTGAGCTTTTTAATTTGTGGGGTATATATTACACGGGACCATTTCCAAATTCCTTTAGAGATATCTAAATTCCAATAGCCGTAGAATACATGTCGAAGTGGGTTGAAGCGATAGCTTGCAAGACTAATGACAACATTGCTGTTGTCAAGTTTTTGAAGGAGAACATTTTTGCCCGATTTGGAGTGCCCCGAGTAATCATTAGGCTTTGATGGGGAAATATTCAACCGCACACAAATTTTTGACTTCTTATCATCCACAAACCAGTGGTAAGTAGAGGTCACGAATAGACAGATCAAACAAATCTTAGAAAAAAACATTAAACATAAAAAAAGATCAATCTGTTAAATTGTGTGATACTTTATGGGGAAATCGTACAACCTTCAAAACCAATTTGGAAATGTCACAGTACATGCTCGTGTTTGGAAAAGTTTGTCCTTTACCAGTTGAGTTGGAACACCGAGCAATGTGGGCTATTAAACAATTGAATCTTCATTTAGACTCGACAGGAAAAGCTAGAATGCTCCAATTAAATGAGTTAGAAGGAATTTGAAATGATGCATATATAAACTCAAAAATTTACAAAGAGAAAATCAAGATTTTTCATGATAATTCAATTTTACAGAAGATACTAGGACAAAAAGTTTTCCTCTACAACTCAAAATTACATCTTTTTCCCAGAAAATTAAGATCAAAATGGACGAGTCCGTATTTTGTTAATCAAATTTTCTCACATGGGGCTATCAAGATAGAAAATCCTAGAAGTGATCATATTTTCAAGGTTAATGGTCAACGTTTAAAATCATATTTAGAATTTTCTATGCTCGGAGAAGATGAGGTGTTGGTTCTTCATGAATAACACAATTTGGGGAAAAACAAAAAAAAAGTAAAAAAATCCTCATTTTTGTATAGAATATATATATATAGAAGATCAAAAAATTTAAAAAATTCAAACCCCCCCTCCCCCACCGGTTGGAGTCAAATACCCCCATCACAACTCTTCTTCTTCCTTCCAAATTCTCTCTACAAACCCATTTCTTCATCAACTTTCGTCTCTCACGTAAAGAAAAGAGGATTAGGGTCAGATCTGACGCTTCCTTACCAATTCACACCAAATTCAAGGTATAAATCCGAAACCCTAACTTCTCAATTGACTACAACTTTTCTCGATTATTGGGTGTAATTTGTGTGGGAACTTGATGGAAATGATAACAAATCATGTTTTAAACAATTTGAACTGAGTTCATACATGAAATCAGTGTCAAAATCCACTGATTGGATCATTCAGCGATGAACCAATCGGTTGGCCAACCGATTGGTGGCCAGAAAATAGGGAATTTGTATTTTGAACCATATAACTTAGAAATTCTTGCAAATTTGACCCCTCATTGCCTTATTTAACATCTTCTATTTTGTTTAAGATAAATGGCTTCTGGAAAACGTCAACAAATTGTTGAATCCCCTCTTTCTTTTGCTTCTCTACCGATCCATTTTGAGAGAGGATTCAACTTGGACAAACTTTTTGAGTACCAACCCATTATCATATTATTCACTAACAGCTGGGGTTGAGTCTATGATGGTTAGGAAACCCAAGTTGGCCAACGCTACACTAGTTCGAGAATTTTACGCTACTTGGGTTAGATCAGGAGGATTCGGCCACTGATGTTATTAGAGGGATACCAATCATTGTCACACCTAAACTCATTCAAAAGAGTCAGGACTCCCCAGACCACCTAAAGGTTGCCCAGATTTTTTGAGTTTCTACTAAATTAGGGATAACTTCTGATAGATATAATGAGATGGTGGAGTATATTTTTATGACATTACTGAGGGGCGGGACCCTAAACTTCGGCTTACTGAAGAAAGAGTTCATTCTGATGAACCTCTTTCTTAAGTTTGACTTATATTCGAGCTCCTCCTACTCCGTGATCACTACCCATGACCTCGTCCTCCTATAATGGATTGTCACCAGTCAACGCTTTGATGTAGCTGATGTTATCTTTAGGATGCTAGCAGGTACGTCGACCAGCGCTAATGAGTATCTAAGTTAGCAGTACATGCAAAAAATTTAGCTAGTCTAGCCATTTCTTATTGCTCGAATCTGTGAGTCGCTAGGCGTACCAGTTTTTGCTACGGATAACCTTGTGGTAGGGAGAGCACCACTGTCTTCTGACACAGTGAAGAATAGTATTGTCGCCTAGGGAAAAGGGCTAGATGCATCAACTTCTTCACAGGCACCAACACCTGCTTAGCCGACCCCACATACACCACCTCTTCCACCTAGTGCTGCATCGACAGAGTGGACAACCCAAATTCTTAGTGATCGTCTCTATGCCCTCGAGACGGGGTTCCACTAGTTTCATACTCAGTACCGATCCGATCAGGCTTGTCTTGCAGCTTAGATGGACCAGTTTTAGTAGTATTAACACTATATAGCTTTAGCCATTTATGAGATGTGACCATGATCTGTGGCTCCTCCATTTTATCAGCCTCCATCCCCTCCTCCATCATAGCAAGACCCACCATCAACACCACATCGTCAGCCTGCTACACGTATAGAAGATAGGGAGGATATTGGCAGCAGTGATACAGAGACAGATGAGGGAGAGGATGAGGATGTGGATGTTACATGTATCGATGATGAGGATGATGCGGATGACAATCAGTCTAGTGACGAGCAATGAGGGATGTTTTCATGTTCTTTCACCCAGTATTTGACTTTTATTTTTGGCATGTATTTATATACCGTGATGTTTTGGATGATATTGCTAGTATTTACCTTAAGGACAATGCAAAGTATATGTATGTTGGTGGGAACCAGTTGGCTTTTTCTTTTAATTTTATTCCTTAATTTTTTAGTTTTCTTAGTTTTTAGTAGCTTTTTCCTTCTATTTTGCTTTATTTCTTACTTTCATTTTTCTTAGTTTTTAGTTAGTATTAAAAAGAGAGAGAGAAAGTAAAAAAAATAAAAAATTTAATTGTCAATTTGATCGAGTTAATGCATACTTGATCTATTTGATACATTTTAAAATTTTTAAGTCTTAGTTAGTTTTAGACTCAAGTTTACCTTTATGATAACTCTAAATAAATTTATTAAAAAATGATTTTTAAAGTAGTATACTTTATTAAAGTCTAACTTAGATTTGTAATTAAAATAATAATATTTTTATATGCTTAGATTAGAGTAGAAAATAAAATTTAAAGATATTTTAGTCTAAATATTTTTTAAGATATATATACACATATATGTAGGCAGTAAAAATTGCCTATAGATTGCAAGAAGCTTAAAACTGATAAAAAATACAGATATCTCTCAAACCGTAGGGAATTTGGCAAAACGGACGGCAGAAAACCAAACTTCGGTAGGTTTGGTCAGTCCCGTCTCGGAAAAATACGCGATTTTCATATATAATTCGTCCAATTCCGACTTACGGTTTGAAAGTTATGACTCGTTCTTCGCAGCATGTTCTGAAGTCCGCCTGAACTGATCGAACCTCACCTAAACCATTGGACCAAGTCAACCGTAATCATCTGAGTCAAATAAGATCATCTGATGCCAAAAGGAAGCAAAGAAACACGCAAAAAGACGAAACGAAGAAGCGACGGAATGCGCAGATTGACGAAATGCGGAACGAGACACACATCAGTGATGTGCGAGACACAACATGTGTCTCGCACAGGGAGGGTGCCCCAACGCATTTTCTGATGGATTTCTCAGGATTCGTGTGGTCTATTAGCTTCTTAATTGCTTTGGAAACATCCCTAAACACGGGAAAGTCGTTTCTAACTAAAGATACACTCAAATCACGAATTCTTATCCGCAAACATGGCGTCCGAAGCCTATAAATATCCCCTAGCATCCATATGCACGGAAAAACAGAGGAGATCTGAATTCTTAGGCGAGGTATTAACGTTTTGAGCAGAGAGACATGAATTTCAGAGAGAGAGAGAGAGAGAGAGAGAGAGAGAGAGAGAGAGAGAGAGAGAGAGAGAGAGA
>NC_033798.1:14508549-14512197 GCF_001876935.1 Asparagus officinalis
GGAGAGAGAGAGAGAGAGAGAGAGAGAGAGAGAGAGAGAGAGAGGAGATCTTGGTAAATTTCAGCATAAAGAGAAAGATTTCAAGAGATCTGCAGGCCTTCCACCCTTTCCTTGAGATCAAACATCGCTTTGATCTTGAGAAGAGTATTAATCTCACCTTGCTGAGGTTATTTACTTCTGTTCTTATTTCTAAAACCAAATAAGAACACCGAGCCTTCTTCAGGATCAATCTGGATCTGTGAATCGGTGGTCTATGGGCTAACGCATCCCCGGCACAGGCAAAGATCTCACGCAAGCAACGACCGATAAACGATCTTTGCATGTGTTTCTAAGAGATATCTTTTTGTTTTCATTGTAGTGAGAAGTCTTATAAAAAGACTAACTCCTTTGAATCTGTGTAACGATAAATGTTATAATGGGTTCAATAATGCAACTGATTTCCGACACAAACAATATACACATATATATTTAAAAAATTAACTTTGCAAAAAGAAGAGTGAAAAAAATGGGCACCAAAAAAGTTATCTTAAAATTTAAGGTGGTTCTATCTTACTAAGCCTAAGTTGACCGAGTAATTAAGCACAATGAGTATTTCCATACTTAATGACCTAAGCTCAATTGGGTTGGGATCCATAGACCCAAAACTTGTTAAATGCTCACTTAGAAAGCCCGATAAAGTAGAAAAAAATCATCTAGGAATAAAGAGTGAAAAAAATTACTAACAATGTTTTTTTATATATATAATTATATTTGTATATATGCTCTTAAAAATAATTTTGATTAAGAGACTTGAAAAATATTTAAAATAAAGAGTTAGCATGTTCTTTTCAAAACTTTTAATTAAATTTTTAAGTTAGACTTGGTTGAGCATAACTATAATGAAAAGATTTTCTAAGTATACTTTAGAGTTATACTGTGACGCCCCTGGGTTCACACAAGGCTGCAGTCCGAGGTGAAACCAAGAATGTCAAACCTGCTATGCACCACACCGTGCAATAACATGTTTCACCATCACAATTAACATCCATCTAGTAGAGTCAACAACTGGTGTAGGTACAAAACAGGTAAGAGACAATACAAGGAAAAATGATGAAATGATAATAGTCACATAAATATCTCATCATCCAACAACATAGAAGTACATAGTCAAGATCTGAGTAGATAAACTGAAATACTCAACAAGTCTTAAATACAAATATCTGACAATAAGGAAATAAGGCTCACAGCCTTTATAACTTCTAGAATAATACCCTCAAATGTCTAACCTCACTACAGTGGAGACCAAAGAAAATAATACATGGCTAGAAAGTAAAGCTGAACACTAATGTGGTCCGCTATCAACCTGCGGCTCTCCGTGCTCCTGGCTCGTGACCTGAAAGGGGGAGGGACAACGAGCGTCAAAGCGCTAGCGAGTAACATCACAACCAACCCCAAGGGAAACAGGGCTCGTTGTATAAGAAAATACATATAATATATATATATGATCCAAAATCATTGATCATACTAAAGAGGGTTTTAGTATTTAGAAATTTACAACACGAGCATAGGTACGTCGAGCGAAATAATCCAAACAAGGAAACCCTCATGTATATACCTTGTTTCTCAAATTGTAAATCTCTAAACACCAAACCCGAGGTTCTAGTACAGAAACAATAGTAAAGAAGTACAGCTGATCTCAAGAACAGTATACAGTGCCATACCATAGCTAACATGAATATCATGTTATTACTTACATAAGTGTCATGCCAACATCATGTCGTGAACTTCTGTGAAGAAGTCATATGCAGGGTTAAGAGCTATGCCCAAATCAGGAACTATTTATGTCGTACTCTTCCAGACTCATAGATTAAGTGGCAAATGTCCAACACGAGGACTGGAATGAATTTATAGTCCAACACGAGGACTTCTATGGATTTTAGTCCAACACGAGGACTAAGGCATAGTAAAATATCGCTATGATGTATATAATGAAGTCTACTTATATCAATCCACACTAAATCAGTGTGTAAGTCCCCAAACCATGCCCTCAGGTCATCTATCATGCATGAAATAGATAGTGAGACTAAATACCAAGGTCAGTTAGTCCAGGCGACCCTCGAACATGAGTAAAACACTCAAAAAGTATCCAGAACAGGAAAACACAACAGACAGTGGGCGGTCGACCGCACCGGTCGACCGCACTCTGATGCGCGACCGTCGGCCGACCGGAACGAAGTCGCGGTCGACCGAAGGAAATAGCGGTCGGCCGAAATAGACTCGCGGTCGACCGAAATAAACTCGCGGTCGACCGAAATAAACTCGCGGTCGACCGAAATAAACTCGCGGTCGACCGAAATAAACTCGCGGTCGACCGAAATAAACTCGCGGTCGACCGAAATAAACTCGCGGTCGACCGAAATAAACTCGCGGTCGACCGAAATAAACTCGCGGTCGACCGAAATAAACTCGCGGTCGACCGAAATAAACTCGCGGTCGACCGAAATAAACTCGGACAAATTTCCACAACATCAAGTATTCTAAAGTTTTGGAAATAAGAATACTAGTCTCAAGCATGAAACCCATATTCCTAATGTTTTCAAAATACATGAGAAAACAAATTGAGACGTTTTAATAACAGTAAAACATTATTTAGCTCTTGTTTAAAAATTCTCAGATCTAGATCTCTTTAACCGAATACGTTGGTGAGTTTTTTTTAAAACAAATAAAATCCCAAATCCATGTTCTATGCCACAATACTCTATTAGCTATTCAAAAATACAAATTTGGCTCCATAAAACCCAATAAAACTCAGTTCTTGACATGAAAACGAAAGGGGTGGGGGTTGGGCGAGAAATTACTCGCCTTGGGTGTTGACAACTGCTCTAGAGATGGTTCTCTTTCTATCTGACCTGCAAACTCCCACTGCAACTCCTTCGAACTCCTCAAAGATCACCAGATCTAGTTAGGGTTTTTGAGAGGGGAGAGCAATAGAGAGGATTAGGGTTTTAGGGAAGAGAGGGGGCTAGGGTTTTGATTTTCAGAACTCAAAGGGGCTCCCTCTCGTGAACAGTAGTATATATATCCACTCACAAAACCCGACCCGAAACCCAATAGACCCGAAACAGAAACCGCAAAGAAAAATAAAACCTGAAACTCTCTGTACGCTGGTCGGTCGACCGTACCGGTCGACCGCCACGGTCGACCGCGCCGGTCGACCGCTCAGCACAAAAATGCCTTACTTCAGGCATTTCACAAGCTGGCCTTATCCCACTCGATTTCTCTCACTTGTAAACACCTGCTGGGTTCCCAAACACTGATAAACATATATATCTTATATATATATATGGTTGTTCATCACAAGGGAATTTCTTCACTATTAATAATTCACATATATTATAGAAATTTCCGGGGTTTTACATTCTTCCCCCCTTAAAAGAATTTCGTCCTCGAAATTCGGAAATCATGCGAACTTGAAATATGAACTCTTAGATAACCTTATAGAGATATTTACACTTAACGATCTAAAATGATAATATTCTCGCTCAAATCCTAATCTAGTGGAACTAGTACATCGGGCGAAAAATCCAAACAAGGAACCCCCCATACATATACCATGTGTTCCAAAAGATTAAAAATTAAGCGAAAGTATTCTCATTATAGCGTTAAATG
>NC_033798.1:14516099-14518090 GCF_001876935.1 Asparagus officinalis
GGATGTCTAGAGGCTGAGCTACGAGCTGGAGTCTAGTCATAAATGCATGCGAGATGAAAGAATGCGAAGCTCCCGAATCGAAAAGAATACGGGCGGGAAGAGAGTTCACAAAGAACGTACCCTCCACTACAGCTCCGCTGGCTCCGTGATCATGGGGAACTACCGCATATACTCTGCCTGTGGCTGAAGACTGCTCTGCTGATGGTGCTGGAGAATATGGGATGATCTGTCCCTGAGAAACATCCTGAACTGCCCGAATCTGCCCCTCAGTCCTCTGAGTGCTGGCGGTGCCTCAAGC
Organism: Asparagus officinalis; assembly: GCF_001876935.1. Lineage (NCBI taxonomy): Eukaryota > Viridiplantae > Streptophyta > Magnoliopsida > Asparagales > Asparagaceae > Asparagus > Asparagus officinalis. Next base: position 14,516,398 of record NC_033798.1, read on the forward strand.
CTGTTCTGTTGGCCCTGACCTCTGTCCTGCTGTCGCTGCTGCTGCTGGTTCGGACCCTTGCCCTGCTGGGCTCCTGTTGGTGCGTTACGACACTTTGATGCCTTATGCCCGACCTTGCGACAGTTATGACAAGATCCCTGGAACTTACGCTGCTGAAATGCCCTCTGATCCTGCTGGGGTCCTTTTTTATAAGGGCCCTGATGCTGATGCTGAGGCCCAGAAAAAAACCTCTTGTTCTTGCCCTTGTCTCCACTCTGCCCTGTCTTGGCCTTCCCTTCCTTATCCTTCTGGAACATGGAAGTCTCAATCTCCTGGGAAGTGGCAGCCTCAGCTACCTCCCTAACTGAATAGAACTTCCTCGAGACGAGGTACCGATGGAGATTAGGGTGAAGCCCTGCTAAGAACATCTGAGCCTGACGCTCGAAGTGGCAGCCTCAGCTACCTCCCTAACTGAATAGAACTTCCTCGAGACGAGGTACCGACGGAGATTAGGGCGAAGCCCTGCTAAGAACATCTGAGCCTGACGCTCTCCTGTTTGCCACATACTCGTGAAATGAAGTCCTCCCACGTGAGAGTCATCCTCTGCTCTGGAGTAAACTGCAGTCGGTACCATCTCCCGGCATCACCCTTCAGACTGTAGGATGCCAATCTCTGCTTCTGAACTGAGCCCACACTGAGTATGTCAAGAATGTTGCCCACATCCTCCTTCCACTTATGGGCTGCAAGAGGGTCTGGTGATCCCTGGAACTCGGGTGCCCTCATCTTCTGGTACCTCTCGACCATACGGAGCCAAGTCTCCTGCTCGGTGGTCCTGTCTGGAACTGCTAGGGGAATGGCTGCAGGCGTGACCTCTGGGGGTCTCTCTCTGACAGGAACGTACATTTTTGTGTTTTGGACTATTTTGCAAAATGATGATATTTTTCATTTGGGAGGTCCTTTCTGAAAACCAGTCGCTGTAGCATGTTTATTATCATGTCTACAATCATTTCCTAAAGTTTTACATTTTTTGAAATTTATTTGATATTTTCGGTCGACCGAAATTTCCGTCGGTCGACCGAAAGTTTTCATCGGTCGACCGCACCGGTCGACCGACGATCGTCCAGAGCCATTCTTTGTGTTTTTGCTCTCCATCGGTCGACCGACAGAATTTCCGGTCGACCGACAATAGATCGGAGTCTGCTGTGACTCTGCCTGGGTAGCTCTCCTGGTACGAGGTCTACCACGTCCTGCCATCTCTCTGATCATAAGAAATAAAAGTTTATGAGTCAAAATAAACTTCTATAAATAGCGTATCACAATACAATCTTCACAACATATAGTATTTGCACAAATACTTTAAACTTATACAAAAATAGTGGTAAAAAAAATAATTTTCTCAAATTTTGAGATATACGCATATATCGTCCTCACTCATACTAGGAAATCCTTACGGACTCTATACATGAATCCTATCGACACAGGATGATCCTAAGGATACTGGAACTAGAGCTCTGATACCAACTGTGACGCCCCTGGGTTCACAAAAGGCTGCAGTCCGAGGTGAAACCAAGAATGTCAAACCTGCTATGCACCATACCGTGCAATAACATGTTTCACCATCACAATTAACATCCATCTAGTAGATTCAACAACTGGTGTAGGTACAAAACAGGTAAGAGACAATACAAGGAAAAATGATGAAATGATAATAGTC
>NC_033798.1:14519090-14521287 GCF_001876935.1 Asparagus officinalis
CCCGAACCGTTGGCTTGATTCTGCACGCGAATGGATGCATTCTGTTGCTCGCGTGCGATTCGTTGACCTTGTCGCCTCGTCACTCGATGGTTTGCCGAATCATCGCGCCGAGCTATGCCAAGGGACTTATAAGCAATTTTACATGCCTACACCTCTCAATATATGAATTGCGCTACTTTAATGGACGATCCGCTCCATTCATTATGATCTAAATGTCTTAAAACATCTACAAAATAAAAATCATGATATGTGAATATTTCTAAAACATGTTTTTTTTTATCTCTTTTGTTCTGTCGTTATAAAATCGTTAATTTTACTATCACTTGATACATTAGTAGGGGTGTTATCGGAGCGGATACGGTTCGGATATGACACTTATCATATTCATATCCGCTTTTTATAAACGGATACGGATACAGATCATCTTCGGTAAGAAAAAACATTAACCATATCCGCACTTATCGAAAACAGATACGGTTCGGATATTTGAGAATCAGATCGAATATGATCACGGATATAAACGGGTATTCTACTATAAATCTATTAGACATGTAATCTTCATCCAAAACCATTAGTTGAAAACTAAAATTGAGTACAAATCTATTAGACATAATCTTCATCCAAAATCTTCAGTAGCACAACCCAACTAAAACAATAGTGTCGGAATCGTAACCAAGCTACAACAATCATATCCATAATTTCAAAGGTCTATGAATTGAAAGTTAAAGGCAAAAAATGTAAAAAATCGGTATCTTATGCCATTTATAGCACAATTACCTAGACAATTCATTGAGACGGCAATGCAGGGCAACCAGATGCAATTTCAAGGCTTAGACACAAAAAGTTTGAGAAAACCATGACAAACATTTGACAAGAAGACTAAAGATGTACAAGAAAAAAACATTCAACAGCAGACAACATTTGAGGTAGAAATCCCTGCTCAGTTTAATAGCAACATTTTAGACACTCCTTCCTAGTATTTTGTCAAGGAAATGACCACCTTATATTCTTATAACAAATCTAAAGAAAATAAATCTAATTAGATATTAAAAATCAGTACTAATTCTACACAAAAAGGGTTGCAAAGAATTTATGTATGTATGTAACAAATTAATAAGACAAATTTGTGTCACTCGTAACATAAGTTTAACTAGTTCAGGGGTAAAAAACTAAAGATGAAATCCTTTGCATGAATTCTAATTGACCAGAGTTCACAAGCTCCATCACCGTCTTCTTCATAGCATCACTCTGCTGCCTCCACCACCGCTGAAAGAAAGCCTACATCCCGCAAAAAAACCCCAAATCTACAACCAAAAACACCAAAATCTAAAATCCTAAAGCCTAATTTCATATCAAAACCTACATGCTCAACATAGATAAACTTTCGATTCTTATCCGCCAGTAGCACCGGGATCAATGAATCCAGCACATTCTGCACACAAGCCACCTACAAAAACAGAATAAACATATAAAATTAGAGATTTTCCATGCAAACATCAACAAATTGAGGACTTTTTTGAGAATTAAGAACTCCCTCTGAATCCCATTCTTAACTAAGCCCACTGAAATTAAAAGCATTACTCCATTTTTCCGTTTCTTCAAACACAAATGAATAAAATTTGACATTAAACTATAGAAAAAAAAACAAATTAGAAATACCAAGCAAATATAACACAACTGCTTGGGTTTATCTGGCGGCCTGGACGAAGACGACAAGGGTGGATGGACGCAGGTGGCGGGACGCGGGAGAGAAGGCGGTGGCTGACAGGCGGCGGGAGGCGCGGCGATGCGGTGGCTGATCGCGACGGGTCGGAGTTGAGGGTGGAGGCTGAAATTGAGTGGAGGGCTGGAGTGGAGGCGGAATGTGATCGCAGCGGCTAGGGTTTTTACGTTTTAGTTTGTTGGGTTTTGGGTGTAGCGTTTACGGTTTGTAATTGTAACTTTGGACCGCGAATTACCGAATCATTATTACATTGTTCGGATATCCTTATCCCTCATATTCCGTATCGCGAATCAAAAAGTAACGAAATTTTTTTTTTTGAAATGGATCCGTATCGCGAGCCGTACTCCGCCCGGGTTTTAAAATTAGGTTACGAATATCCGGCATCGGCGTTCGGCATACGGATGGCGGATCGGTTTGAATATTCGAAGCAGTATTGGCCCATCATTAGTAAAACACTTAATATGCGCAAATTTT
>NC_033798.1:14522287-14523915 GCF_001876935.1 Asparagus officinalis
TTGTGATTGTGGTTGTATTCCGGGCTCGCGCTGGTGAAGTTTGTGTAGTCACCGGGGTGGGTCCGAGGAATTGTGATGTGTGGTATTGTTAATTATTTCCAGGCTCGCACCAACGAAATTCCTCTGTAGCGTTGGGGTGAGTCTGAGGTGTCGTGATATGTGATTGTTGATTATTTCCAGGATCGCACCAACGAAATTCCTGTGTAGCGTTGGGGTGGGTCTGAGGTGATGTGATATTGTGAATGTTGATTATTTCCAGGCTCGCACCAGTGAAATTCCTGTGTAGCACTGGGGTGGGTCTGAGGGGGCAGTGAACCGTTACATGTGGATGATTTGTGAACAACCGGTTATTCATGAATATGAGTTTTGACTATATGTGAGAGGTAGACCAGTGACCTGTGTAGGATGGCTAGTTGTGTTCTTTTCATACATAGATCGGGATTAATATTTAATTATTTATAATTTGAGACATATGGTATATACATGAGGGTTTCCTTGTTTGGATTATTTCGCTCGACGTACTACGTCTCTTGTTGTAGATTTTTAAATATTAATTCTATCTATTGTATGATCTTGTTGCTTGGATGGTTTCTGATCGCTACCTACATGATCTTGTTACTTGGTTGATTTTTGGATTCGTATGATTATTAGTATTCCAGTTGCACGCCTCTATTGTTATTACTATCATCACATGTTCTATTTTGATTTCTGTTATCGTATCGTTTCCGTTTTGGTTTTCGTTGTTCTATTATCCTTGTGGGGTTGGGTCTTGCCGTGCGCTATGCACCTGACGTACACCTGTTTTCTCTGGTGTACGTCAGACTTAGGAGAAGAACAGGTTCAGCTTGGAGATGCGCCAGAGCAGAGTATTCTCAGCAAAAGTGTCTAGCGGACAGAGCAGAAGAAGAATCGAGCTTAGTTATTTCTTCCAGTTTGCTTTTGTAGCAATTCCTTTCCCGCTTGATCATTGTATTTTATATTCTCCAGTATTTCATTCAGATAGTTTGTATAAGGGCATGTTTGACCCGAATATTATGTCTCAGATGTTATTCATTGTGATATGTATTTTTTTTATTCTGAGTTTGTCTATTATATTCTTGCTGATTGTGATCGGGGACCTGTGACTTCGCATTGTTTTTATTTCCAGACGCTTAGCGTATTAGATTGAGAAGACGGGGTCTAGCACTTATCTCTTCTCAGTCTAATACGTCGCGGGCTTGCTTGCGTCCCGATTCCCTGGTATTTTGGGAAGCGGGGCGTGACAGGTTTTTTTTGGTGGCCCATGCAGGTCACGGTCCCGAGTCCTCACTAGTAAGAATATAGTAGATAATTTAGATACATATCATATTTCATCCATGAGACTATTCTTGAGTCCTTATCTTATTTTCTTGATAGATTTCCTTTCGTCCTTACCTTATCACTTTTTGACTCCGGAACCTTCCACTATTTCTTATCTCACAACTTTCCATTGTTTTCTGTTTCTTGTTCTTGTCTCCTCTAGTTATGGATATCATTCCATATCTCTGTCCTTGGATTTTATTTTAATTTCGAGGATGGAGTTTGTTTTAAGGGGGGTAGGATGTAACAACCGTAATTTTTGATACATGTTTAAATAAATTTTCTAGTAT
>NC_033798.1:14524915-14529448 GCF_001876935.1 Asparagus officinalis
ACCCAGTTTCAGCCCTGAGGCTGAAACTAGGTCGGTTTTGGTAATTAAAGTTGAAACATGTCGTTTTTTGAAAATAAGTTTCAAAAATGGTTTGTTTTGAAAATTTGTCCGAGAAGAAAATCAATATGACCCACTATCAAGTCCACAGGCTTCGACAGACTAACTAAGCTTGGAAGGTTAAGAAGTTTGATTGCAGATTTGCATAATGGAATGCTTGACTTGCTATTGAAACAATTTGAAGAGGTAGGGCGAACATAGAATCTGCTTGTTGTTAAGGTGTTTGGAGAAAGGCAACATTAGAGCCCACTTTCCTTTTCTGTTTCATTGCATATGCTATCAATGTGCTCTACTCTATCATAACTAAGTCTGCTTTTTAAAGAAAGATAGGTCCTTTTTTTAAACAAAATAAGTTAAGACTTGTTCTTTTATTCAAGTTAAGTTTGATAATAGGCTTTGTCAATTATTCAAAATTTACAACTAAGCATCCAGTGTATAGAATAAGCACTTCGAGCTCCCACCAAGTTTCTCTCAGAAAATAGAATGTCCTTTCTTTTTTCAGCGAACCTTGGTCTGCAATGTTCTTCGTATTTGGTTGGATGATAGAATTATGCAATAAACTTGCAAAATTTTGAAGTACATGGGTGTGGATAAAGTGACAAGTTATCAGATTATATCAGCATTTCCCACAGTATCTATCTCAAGGTTGTAGGCAGCAATTTCTTGAGCATAAGTATCCTTCTTTTCTACCATACAGAAGGATTTGTCAGGTCACAAGTTAATTCTTAGCCTTTTAGTTATCATAGAAGATATGCAGATAGATAGTATGCGTCAAACACATCTTGATAGCTTCAAGTTTAAGGGGAATATTTGGTTTTAAGTGCTTTGAATTGATGTGTTTTAATCTTTATTTTTAACTAAGCTTTTGTTAGTTACAATTTTTTGTCCTTTGTGTCCTCAGACTTCTATGTAACCCATCTATATCTATTTGTCTTCAGGTTGTTGCAAATTTCAGTGCATCATGGTGTGGCCCGTGCAGACAGATTACGCCACTCTATGCTGAGCTGTCTGAGAAGTACCCTCAGCTCATTTTTCTAACAATAGATGTCGACGAGCTAACAGTAAGCATTGCTGTTCTTCCTTTATTTGTTGCCTTCTTAACTTTTATTCATATTTTTCTCGTTATAGTTAATGATGATGTAGAAATGGGCATAAGTTAGGTAGCTATTCTCCATGGAATGGTAAGCGGCCATATTCAACTACGGGCTGCCCCCACAGGGACGACCGAGTATAGAATTTGGGTAATCCGTTATGTATGTCCAGCCGGTTACTCTCAAAAGATGGATGCGTATTGTTCTGTTCATGAGGAAAAACTACATAGAACGTCTTTTGATGCCTCGTCAGCTGTTGTTAGGTCGCCTTTATGGATGTAGGTCTAGCCGTAGGCTAATCTTCGAACTTTGAAAGGAAGACAACATTAAAATGGGAAAAAAGAACGGTGCTCTGACTTCCTGGGCATATGGAAATGTATTCTATTGTATATCTCTAGGAACTCTTATCTACGTTATTTGGGTTGGGCACCCTCGTTGAAGGCTCCCTGTAAATAGGCTCTAAACAAAGCACATACTCGCTCAAGTAATCCTCACAGTCAAGAATTGGGATTGGTGGCATGGGCAGCAAACACTGCCTAAGATGCGATGGTCTAACCCAATATTATTGGCTAGGCTTATATGACTTGTACAGGAACAAACGCTAGCCTGTCGCATCTTTGTTTTCTAGTCCCCTAGGAAGTCAAGGAAGTTGTCTGCTTAGCTTTTAGTTGTTTTTAATTTTCATTGTTATCACTTTTTCTTTGGTTTATAGATCTTATTTGAAGTTATCTTCGTTGTCAGGCTTAAGGTGTAATTTGATCTTCTCTCTCTCGTGCATGTTAGGATTTTTTATCTTCCTAGTTTCTTCTATAAATGAGATAGACGATTGTGTTGTATTATTTGATGTCTTGACGGCGAGGAGGATGTAATAATTTGTGAGAAAACATTGCATGTGAATTACAGCTCACTGTGCATGGGCACTACGGTATGTGAGGTTGCCTCGTGGGCTGAGCGACTAGGTCGACACTCTGGTGTACCATTCTGCGGCATTTACTATATCTTCTACCTTGGTATTGAACTAAGTTATAACTTATGTCATTGAAACAATGTCTCGGTTATGAAATCTGTATGTCTGGCCGGCTATGGTGAAGTGGCCTGCGATGGTGTGACCCACGTCCTCTTGATCTATTATATTCGTTCTAGCCTTTTTAAATTTTAAGATTCGACCTTAACTTGCAAATTGGTGACAAGTTATTTGTGGTGTTTTTTCTATCTTGATCGGGACAAATACAATTACTTAACCCAACAGCTACTACTTCGCAAAGGGTTCTCTCTGGTGTTCCGGGCAATCAATTTGGGGTACTTGGAGAAGCTGCAAAAAGACCAATTTGTTATCACAAAAAAGCTGTTATTACTGTTTTTGTGCTTAACTTGTATTCAAATTAAAATCATTAAATGGTGATCGCCTTGTAGCCGATTTTTATCAGCAATGAAGGAGACAAGTTGAGAAGGAGATTATGCACGATCGTGATTCACCATATATTTTCTTCAATCTGAATAGAAAAAAATGCATATGACAAGTAATTAGTACTAGGAAGTTATTTTTTCATTTCTTATTTATACTTATTCAGCTGAAACGATAATGGGCATTTGGGTTTCGTTTGTTCTTGGCTTGCGATCTGCCCTATGAGATATGGCTAGCATGCTGTCTTCGTTTAAGACCATGTGTATGTCACTATTTATCTATTACTTTAATTTAAGCTTTATTCTAATTCAATAAAAGAACATGTAGGTTCTTTATATTTAAGGGAAGGAGAGCAGAAAAATGATTATTGACAATTCAAAAAATAAGCATGAAAAAATTAGTGTAGAGAATGAGAATGGTTGCGATGGGTCTTATTTGTATCAGCTCAAAATATAAAGGATAATCTAGTAATCTAGATGTTGTTCCTATTGGCGCGATCGCAAAAATGAGAGAGAACGCGACGAAGATGTTGATCATGTACAACAGAAGACCCCTGACGTTATGGACCAGAGCGCGTAGCTCTGAGAGAGGTATAATATTACTTATAAGATTAAATCGTGACATGGAGAACCCTGGGGTCAGGAAGGAGAAGTCCCTGAGGAAGGTAGACCTAAACCAACTCCTAATTAAGAGCAAATCGCTGAAGTTCATAGAAAGGATAAGTTTGTTGCATATTTAGAGTGCTACACTATATGACGCACATATATACTCATAGATAATACGTAAATGTAAAATGGTAATAAGTTAATGAATAATCGTTACTTCGTCAAGACCAAGACACTGCACACAATATTTTGGGGATAAATACCTATTTATTCTTGTCTTAAAGGCAGAATGTTACTCGAAAAATTTAAATGTGAATTGCAAGAAGTATTTACGGCATAGCGAACGTTCTAATCTACATACTCATGCTTGCGCATGGACTGCGTTTAGCACTTGGTACAAGCCTGCTGGGGGTCACCAAAAAGTATCTTTATTCTTCATGTTTCTTAATAGCAGAGTCGATAATTCATTATAGATTAGTAAATTTCAGAATAGTCTCTTCTTTCCACTAATGAAATCTGATCATCCTTCAATCAAATATTTCATCCTCTTCATATGTCCAGAGTGATAATCTTTAAATGTCGATACACTAATCATGCTGGAATTTACCTGCAAGTATCAGGCTTATCGCCCGGTCATATAACATTGCGACTTCTGCACACATGTTGAAGGATTCTGAGTGCTAGTAGTACTTTAACCAAGGGTATCAATTTGGAAAAGGACAGTGGATTAAGGGAAATCATGGCAAGCATATCAAATCGATTTAAGAAAAATATATTTGATGCCTAAGCAACAATACAATCTTCCAACCGAAGCAACAAACAACAATTGCATATTTATTTCAACAACAACTTCCATTAATTGATTGATTGAGCAACTCCCAACTTCCAAATTGAAGTACATTATCTATTACTCTCTTATATGGAGGCCGCGAAGAGCCATTTGTGAGCACATAATATGATATTTAATTAGTACAATGCGGACGTATTCTTTTTTGCATTGTCCTCGGGTTTTATCGCGTTAGTTTCCTTTCCCCCAAACTAAACGATTTCATAATAGCTTTTCGCCAATATTCTTTTCCCTTTGTCCTTGTCTCAACTAAAAAGTATTTTAGAATTCATAAAAGAGAAGAAATGCAAAAGAAACACTGTCAGTACTGTATCTGTAAATGTAACTGCAGGCTCTAAAAATGACCAATTGACGCTATAACTAGTATAAGGGGTAATATGTACATTGATCTGCTTAGGGTAAGTTGGTAGTCAAGGCAATCTTTAGGGGGAATCACTTCGTCCTATTTCTTAATAGTTCGTTATTCATCTTTAACTGAATTACTTCTGCTATTCTGCAACACAGGAATCATGAAAAATAGCACACGAT
>NC_033798.1:14530448-14531218 GCF_001876935.1 Asparagus officinalis
ATTATTATATAAGATATTTTAATTATTAATATATTTTATATTATTTAATAAATATTACTAATATATTAGATGAACTATAATATACTATAGTATAATATAATATAATAAGCATGTTGATAATGACTATACATTAATTATATTTAATATGTTATGTTAGATATTATATTAACAGCTCCTCAGACTCAAAACCAAAACACAAAACTTAAAACACATAAAAATTGTTTTAAAATAAGTGTTATGTTTAGTTTGAGGATGATTTAGCTCACAAAACACCATAGTTTCCAAATGCATGGTGTTTTGTTTTTAGCAAAAAACATTATAAAATAAGAAAAACAGCATGGTATCCAAACGAAGACTTAAGTTACAATGATTTTCTCTCTCTCTCTCTCTCTCTCTCTCTCTCTCTCTCTCTCTCATCTTAAAAAAAATAAAGTATTTTTTTTATGATTGAGGGTTATTTCTATCTTTTTCAATCACTTATTTGTCATGTGACATGCTAGACCTAACAATGTTAGCATTCAGGGTGTAAAGTGAAAATAATTCATGGGGGTTTCTCGAATTTTCAAACTTGAGGGTGGGGGGTGATTAAGTGAGAAAAGTTTAAGACGTTCTCTCCAAGTTTCACAGTTCAGAGGAGTTATCTACAATATGTTCAAATTTGAGGGGGTTTCTTAAATTAAAATAGCTGAGGGAGTTTTCTGAGACAAACCCCCATGGTTGATGGGAGGTTTCGAAAATTATCTATGATTTTATGTAGAGAGGCTCTCTAC
>NC_033798.1:14532218-14532617 GCF_001876935.1 Asparagus officinalis
AAACATGTATCCCAATATCAATGTTACAATGGTGTCTTGAAGGACTCGCTTGACATTCAACACTATGGCCTCATAAATATGTATAACATAAGATAATTTGATACTAAAATATAAAACTGGTAGATCCTAGCCTAAGACTTTTCATGATGTTCATGTCCTTGTATTTCTTAACCTTATAAACATGTGCTTGGAATCATGTTTCGGTGGAAATTCTCAAAATTTAATATTTATTTATTTTTTTAGATATCAAGCATCATGCAATATCTCAATCATATATTGGGTACATAATCATATAATATCTTCAAATCAAACTTAACTTTATTTGGCTGGTATCTCACAAAATCGAGTTTCCAATATATACCCTCAATATCATCCACATGATTTCTCATTCTTGGATAC
>NC_033798.1:14533617-14533940 GCF_001876935.1 Asparagus officinalis
AAACCTTCCTATACTTACGAGGTGAGGAAGGTTTTGAGGATGAGGATGACAGGTACTCCTCAAATTTCGCCTGATCAAATTCATATTCGATCTCTTCATTGATCATGATCTTGATCGGTTGCGACACTGCGGCCTCGGCAGTGAGGCCGCTGGCTCCCACTATGGTCGCCAGTTTGTTTTCAGCGAAAGTTGTTTCCATTGTCGATTCCATTAAAACTTCAATCGTTTACAGAAAATTACAATGAAAAATAAGCAAATTATAACTCTCGAGAAAATAACACAGAAATCGTTTATCGAATTCTGTTTTGTGGGACTTTGCCTGT
>NC_033798.1:14534940-14535249 GCF_001876935.1 Asparagus officinalis
TAGCAATAAATTATTTTATTATTAATAAATTATTTTACATTATAATATTATATTACTTATTATATAATATATAATATATAATATTATTTATTACGTAATATATTGCATTTTATATTATATTACTTGTACTATATAATATATGCTATATTTATATTATTAACATATTATTATTCTTTTTATTCTTAAATATGTTGCCATTATATAACATTTTATGCTTATTAATTTATTACATATTATTTATTAAAAAAATTAATAATACTATAGTGATTATAATATTGTACAATATATTATTATATCAGTATTACATTA